>NC_073397.1:37467600-37547600 GCF_028641065.1 Leucoraja erinaceus
ATGACTAGACATAGTAAGATTAGAGAAGAGATACCAGTTAAGTATATGATCAAGGGTGGGAGCGGAGAGCACGTAATCCCTCATCGTAACTCCTCATAAAATACAGATCAAACTTCAAACTGGTAAGTTCTCGTTTAATCTTACTATTTTACTTCAGAGTGACGTGAGTGACTACGTGAAGATTTTAAAGCTCTGTAATTTCATGCCGTGGAAACGAGTCCATGCATCACGTCTGCCTTGATGACTGTAGGAGGAATTGTGTTAACATAATTTGGACATGAATTCGACATTGAAATCATAAAATTTATTAACACAAAATTATAACCCCTTTTTATGGGTTTAAATTAATTTACAGAACTTAAAATCGTTTATGCAAACGTTCCAGGTTTCATTACTGGTTTGTTGTAAAATAGTTGGAATGTTTTTTCCCCTGACCATCCTGCTGCCTTGAGGATTTCGTCCATTGGTACATCCAACTGTATCGCTGCCGATGTAGCTGCAGCCCTGGTGGAATGAGATTTTAAAATATTAGTATCCACCCCAGCCTGTGTTAGCACCTGTTTCAGCCATCTTGAGATGGTCTGGACCGTCACGCTTTTGTGTGGTTGCTTGTGGCTGACCAAAAGTGCCTTCTCATTGCCTCTTATGATTTTCGTTTTCTCCATGTATAACGACAAATGTCTTACTATACAGAGACGGTCATCTGTTGAGTATGACCTAAATTGTATATTGAGGCCTGCTGATCCCTGTCTGTTCTGCTTTACTAATTCAAAGATATGAAACGTAATATTTTCAGTTGAGGAAGTCATGTTGTCCAGTCTTAGTTTATGCAGTGACTGTATCCTCTGTGCCGTGACCAATGCCATTAGCATGACTGGTTTTAATGTCAGTCTGTGTAGGGACAGAGCTGTTGCTGGAGACCAATTCCTGAGCATCTTCAGGACAATACTTACATCCCATATTTGGGAGTACCTGGTTCTTGGGGGATTAGTATTAAAAATTCCCCTCATAAGTTTTGTTACCAGTGGGTGAGTCCCAACAGAGTAACGCTCTGTCCCCTGCCATAGGTAAGACGATAGGGCACTTCTGGTGCAGTTGATGGCACTGTAACTGAGCCCCTCATCATAGTGGAGGCCTGCCAGATATTCCAGAACAGACGGGATGTTCATGTCTCTGTTGGTGATGCTGTTTTTGTGGCAGTACATTTCCCACTTCCTGATATAGACCAGATACTGTTTTTTGGTTGACTGTCTTTGGGACGCCGAGATCATGTTCACTGTTTGGTCCGTCAGTCCCTGTTGTAGTAGAGGTGATTTTAAACTCTACAAATTAATAAGTTCAAATGTTTATGGCATGGGTGGCTATCCCTTGTTAAGGGATGTAGCAATAAATCTGGTCTATGTGGGATGGTGATACATGGTTCTAATACCATGTTTAGTACCACTGGGAACCATAGTTCCCGAGTAGGGAAGTCCAATCACAGGGTACCTTTAAAACCAAAGAAGACCGCAGAGAGTGGTGAATCTCTGCCAGAGGGTCTTGTTGTATTTTAAGAGGGAGTTAGATGTGGCCCTTAAGGGGATACCCGGGACTGATGATCAGGCAGAAAGGAGGGAATGGCGTAATGGCCTACTCCTGCACCTAATTTCTATGTTTCTATGGTTCTAATAACATTTTAGTACCCGCAATGCAGCGAAAAAATGCATCTGTCGCCGCTGCAATTTCCCCCAATGGGAAAATCTCTGGTTCCCATGAAAACATAATTTGATAACTGGTGGTTAAGTCTGGATGCGAATAGATCGATATCTGGTGTTCCATATCTTGCTGTAATATCAGCAAATACTTTTTTATTCAACATCCATTCGGTGTTTTCATTAAATTTGCGTGACCTGGTGTCAGCCACTAAATTTAGTCTTCCTGGTAGGTAAGTGGCTGATATCCAAATATCTCTCTGGATACACCATTGCCAAATTGTATTAGCCAGATTGTCACATGATGTCGATTTGTTTCCACCCATGTGGTTAATGTATGCTACCACGGTGGTATTGTCTATCTGTAGTCTAACATGCTGGTGATATGACCCAGTACAATATGACTTTAGGCCATGGAATGCACCCAACATTTCCAGGTAGTTTATGCCCAGTGTGAGTAATAATGATGCCTCCTGAGCAGTCCATCTACCTCCACAGCTGGTGATGGTATTGGTGGCTCCCCACCCAAGTGCACTGGCATCAGTTTGTAGTACCATGGAAGGGTTACTGACAATGATTGGATTGGAACAAAGCCAGATGTTATCTATCCACCATTTTAGTTCCATTTTAGCTTTGATTGGTAGTTTCATAGGTCTGTCAAAGTGACCTGCATTGATTTTGAGTGCTTGTATTTTTGCTCTCTGTAAGTTTTGGTAATGTAGAGGTCCAAATTGTGTGGCTGGAAAGGCAGCCACCATTTTGCCAATTACTTTTGCTACCAATCTGATGGATGGTTTGCTGATGTCAATGAGGTTATTGCAAGCCTCTATTAAATCTCTAGCCTTTCCCTTAGGCAGAGTCACCGACATGTGAACTGAGTCAATGGTGAACCCCAAATAGTCCATAGTAGTGGAAGGCGTTAGTTTAGATTTAACTGGATGGATAATAAATCCCAGTTTTTCAAATAACTGTTTTGTGGCTGTTACGGTTTGTTTGGCCAACGAATTCAAAGTTTTGCCCACAATGAGTATGTCTCAAATACCACCTGTTTTTCGTTTCCTTAAAACCTAGGGCTGGTTTCAAAATTTTTTGAACAGCCTGGGGCTGATCTGATTTTTGCTTTATCAGAAAGCGTGAACATTCCAGTTCGGTAAGTAACATCTTGGTCACTGTGTAGGCTGGCCATGAAGTACTTCTATTGTATAACCTGGATATTGTATATCCCTGGATACTGCTTAAGATGTAAGTATTGGTTGTTAACATGCTCCATGCATTCAGAAAAGAGTGTTATCTCCCCCCAACCTCCATGCTCCCTGTATTTTGTAGGGAACCAGACCCACCTACCTCCATAGTTACCAGTGCCAGGTTTACTTATTTTTGTAGGTTCTTCGCTGCTGTTGTTGCGCTGGTGTCTGGATTTTCGGTTTGGTTGACGTTGGAGGTCCACGCATCTTCCAAGAAGGCCGGCCTGGGCCATGGCCTAAAAAAAGACTCATGTTTTGAGTACCGGGCCTTCGAGCTTTCACCAGCTCTACTGGTGGGTGCGTAGGGGTGCTGTCTTTGGCTGTAGTGGGTTTTTGTTGGAATCCCTTTTATTAGTCCCAGGGATTTTGCTTCCTCATTGAGCTCGTTGACTTGCTTCGATAGGTTGCCTCCAAATAATAGCATTGGAGGTTTTGTGGTCCCAGGTTTGCACAGTCCCGCGAATTTTGGGTTTAGTGTGGGTTGAATGGCACTCTTCCTGATGTTGTTTATCTCATGTTGAGTGTTGCAGAGTAGTGCCAGCGCATCTTGTTGGTCCTGGGACATGTCCTTGTCATCCACTGTGCGGGCAAATGCTGTTATCCCTGCTGTTAGGAGTTTCAATACTTTTTGTAATTTGACTTCCATACTTCTGACTCCTGTTCCAATGTGTTTCCATATACAGGTGTTTACTATTGGAACGTTCAGGGATATGCAGTTGACCGGTGCCAGGTGTCTTGATGTGGTGTCCAGTACAGCCTGTTCTTGTAACTGGTTTAGAGACATGTAGTCTATACTGGCAGCAAGCTTTGGCTCCAGATTTTGACCAGTCTGGTCTGGCTGTATGAAATTGGACACCATGTCCAGTAGGTTCTCTTGTTCCTGCACCCCTTGCACACTAGTCTTTCCTTCTGCGGACCCCTCTACCAGGTCAGCCCAGAACTGACCCGCAGTGCTCCCCTCTGATGAGGTAGAAGCACTGTGCAGCCCTTCAAGAGGTACTGCTGTGGGTTTATCGTAGGGCCTACAGTGACCCGACTCCATCTCCCGGAGTCTATCACGTTGGAGCAAATGCTCCACACACCGCTCCATCCGGCTCCAGCGCTCACGGTCGCTGGCCGCCCACGGTTGTTCAAAGTCGGACTCCTCCGAGTCCACGACCTTGTTTGTTTTTTGTCTAGCCTTACCGCCCGGCCGCGTGGATCTGGCCGGTGCGGAGGCGACATCGGGCACAGCTGATCCCACTATCGGTGATCTAAGTGCCGCTGGCTGCTGCTGGCTGCCCGCTGCTCCGCGGTCCTCCCTCACCAGCTTTGTCGCAGCCCTTGTCTTCTTTGTTTTGTCCATGTTCCCACCTGTAGTTGGAAATGGAAACAGAAAAGACCGCAGAGTAAACTCTTACCTGCAAGTTGCGGCTTTTGAAACTGACACGCATGCGTCCTGGCGGGCTTCTTCACGTAGTCATTCACGTGACTCCGAAGTAAAACAGCTATTGATGATTCAGCACTGCCTGCCTTCAATGAACAGACTGCAGGTTTCAGGTTGAAGAGTCCTCCACCGTTGTTAACGATGCTATGGTGCAATTGCAGAGCAGACACAATGAGAGATGAAAGTCAGACTTTCATTCCTCACTCTCTTAATAAAGGTCTGCACTGACATGACTGAAACAAAGACAGCAGCGCACTTATCTCTAAATTGTTTGTTGTCAAAATTTCACAGCAAGGTGCATAATTTACAAAGTTTAAATGGCGATTCCTGCAGGTTCAATTCGTTGTCAATGCCATAAAATCAAGGAGGCTTTTTTTGCAAAATTGGCCCCAAACAAAAATCTCGTTCTTTGTGTGTGGAGATCACACAGGATTAATGTTCACGGCCAAACCACGGTCACATACGAGCACGTTCAAGGGCAAAACATCGCATGAAAACCTTCATCTTTATTCACAGAAAAGACATCCACTTCACACCACTCCAGAAAATATTGTCAATGACTTTTACAATCGCTTTATGTGGAAATACAGCCTTGATTATGGAAATACAACGGAAACACTCACTTTTAACAGTTTGGTTGACTACATTCTCCAATAATAAAATCAGCATTAATTAGATTAAAACTCTGTCACCATATTTAATATAATGGAATCAGAAGATTATTAGACTAACAAATCTTATCAAGTTTGGTTCTTGAATCCGAGTCAGAAATTAGATTACACAAAGTTAGATGCTGGGAACATGATGCTCAATTAACCTCTGGACATTGCACCTGCATGTATTTGCACAGTTTATTAGCGGCATTCAGTCATTAACCAGCCGTATCCTTCCTAGTGGACATTCACAGGTTCATGTGTAGGAAGGAACTGCAGATGCAGGTTTATACCAAAGATAGACACCAAGTGCTGGAGTAACTCAGCGGGTCAGGCAACATCTGTGGAGAACATGGATAGGTGACGTTTCACAGAGTGCTGGAGTAACTCAGCGGGTTAGATCCTGACTACGGGTGCTGTCCATTTGGAGATTGTACGTTCTCCCCGTGACCTGCGTGGGTTTTCTCCGAGATCATTGGTTTCCTCCCACAGAGTCCTACTCCGAAGAGTAGTTAAATTGGCGAGGTAAATGTAAAAATTCGCCCTAGTGTGTGTGGGATAGTGTTAATGTGCAGGGATCGCTGGTCAGCGCGGACTCGGTGAGCCGAAAGGCCTGTTTCCATGCTGGATCTCTAAACTAAAGAAAGTGAAGGACTTGTTGACCAAAGATAACGCAGCCGAACACAAGCTTTGCTTGTGGGAGGAGAAGCGGAGATTTATTTATAACAAACCAACCAATGCATGAGTTTCAGTTTTCCCCCACATTTCTGATGACAACGCACTTTTCCGTATTTTTGATAACTTCTAATTTGAATGATTTGATATTGTTTTATTGGTTTTATGGAAATTATTTCAAATGAATGTTGGATGCAAAGACCTACTCTGCACGGATTGTGAATTGCCAATCCATAGTCATTTTCTTTTGATTTCATTATCAGTGTTATTTCAGTTCATACAAAATGCCCAATACATCAAATCATTTTAGTTATAGGAAAGCAATGTTAAAATGTTATTGCTGAAACATAACTGGATTTGCATTGAACATTATACTCTGCGATATTGTCTCTACATGGTTGAAATTGCAAACTGTTTTTTCAGAACACGTGTAGAGATTACATTGCTTTTGCAGAGAGTCTTACGCCAGCCATTTCCATGTTTTAATGGTCGGTAAAAGGTAAAAGTACTTTCAATATCCGAGACATTTTATGGTGGCATCTACTGGGCGTAAATCACGGCAGTTCAGACGAGACAGTAAGTTGCTGCACATCAGCCGTTGCCTTGCTCAATAGCTACAGCTGGGGAGGTACTTTCTATGAAGAAAGACTAGATAGACTCAGCTTGTACTCGCTAGAATTTAGAAGATTGAGGGGGGGGGGGGGGAAATCTTATAGAAACTTACAAAATTCTTAAAGGGTTGGACAGGCTAGATGCAGGAAGATTGTTCCCGATGTTGGGGAAGTCCAGAACAAGGGGTCACAGTTTAAGGATAAGGGGGAATTTTTTTAGGACCGAGATGAGAAAAACATTTTTCACATAGGGAGTGGTGAATCTCTGGAATTCTCTGCCACAGAAGGTAGTTGAGGCCAGTTCATTGGCTAGATTTAAGAGGGAGTTAGATGTGGCCCTTGTGGCTAAAAGGATCAGGGGGTATGGAGAGAAGGCAGGTACAGGATACTGAGTTGGATGATCAGCCGTGATCATATTGAATGGCGGTGCAGGCTCGAAGGGCCGGATGGCCTACTCCAGCACCTATTTTCTATGCTTCTATGTAGAGTGGACAGGTCCACAATGGGTGTTCAGCTATAGGGCTCAATAAAGTCTGCATTTATCCTGGTTATACACACAAAAAAGCTGGAGTAACTCAGCGGGACAGGCAGCATCTGTGGAGAGAGGGATTGGGTGACGTTTCAGGTCGAGCATCTATCCTGGTTATTGCATGGTCATGAACTATTGTACCAGGATATATCATCACACCGTCATAACTGCACACATTTTGCACAATTGTAAATAAAATGCCAAGATCTTTGTCCTATAACAATTCACGAGGAACCAATTGTTTCAATCACACGACTACAACCTTCAGTTCACAGAGTCTGCCAACTGGGAAGTAGCGACGGCAATATACGATACCACAATAAGCTGCCTCAGCAACTGGAAGGAGATAAGCTTCCCATCACGAGGTCCTGTCGGTGCCAGACTCTTCCACCCTGCTCCACATTGAACATAGATCATTTGGCAGATTGCCCCATGTACCAGGCTCAGACCCAAACTCATCCCTGAAGAGAGAGGCCCCTGCATAGCACTGAAGAATTGTTGACATTACACCACTGTTTGCAAAGAGAGGAATAGATAAACCAAATGCTTAGAGTCAAGAGTGTTTAATTGTCACCTGTACCAAGACAGAACAGTACCATTCTTACTTGCAGCAGCACGGCAGGTTTGTAAGCACAGGCCTCAATAGATAATAGAATAACAAAATATTCAATAAAATTAAAAACACTCTCATACCAAACCAATCCCAAAGTCCCCAGTGAAAGAAGGGTAGTTTGTTTTTCAAAGTTGAGTTGGAGTTGTAGCTGTAGGCCAGTCCATCACACAGACCAAAATCCCCACCATCGACTCCATCTACACTTCACGCTTCCACGGGGAAGCGGCCCGTGCACAAGTACAGCAGGCAGTGAAGACAGTTAATGGCATGTTGGCCTTCATAACAAGAGGAGCTGAGTATAGGAGCAAAGAAGCCCTTCTGCAGTTGTACAGGGCCCTAGTGAGACCACAGCTGGAGTATTGTGTGCAGTTTTGGTCCCCTAATTTGAGGAAGGACATTCTTGCTATTGAGAGAGTGCAGCGTAGGTTCACGAGGTTAATTCCCAGGATGGAGGGACTGTCATATGTCATATGGGGGGAGAGAGAGACTGCTTCCCGGAGCTCCCGCAACGCGACTTCTCCAGCCCGTGTCGCGGGGTTGGAACGACCCGGAGCGGGGACGTACATCGCCCGGCACGGCTTCATGGCCGTGGGACATTCCAGCGCCTGCCGGGGGCTCCAACTTTGTGACATTTAAACCGGGAGCGGGGCCGTAAATCGCCCGGCACGGCCTAAAATGGCCGTGGGACTTATCATCGCCCACCTGGGGCTTGGATATCGGGAGAGACATGGAGAACAGGGGAGAGAAAAGACTTTGCCTTCCATCATGGATGGATGTTTGTGTGAATTAAATTGTGTGTATGTCTAGGAAATTGTCTTTGTTTGTATGGCTGTGGAAACAGAATTTCGTTTGAGCCTCACTGGGGCTCAAATGACAATAAATTGTATTGTATTGTATTGTATTGTATTGATAGAATGGAGCGACTGGGCTTGTATACACTGGAGAGGGGATCTTATTGAAACATGTAAGATTATTAAGGACACATTAGATGCAGGAAACATGTTCACAATGTTGGGGGAGTCCAGAACCAGGGACCACAGTTTAAGAATAAGTGGTAGGCCATTTAGAACGGAGATGTGGAAAAGCATTTTCACCCAGAGAGTTGTGAACCTGTGGAATTCTCTGCCTCAGAAGGCAGTGGAGGCCAATTCTCTGGATGCTTTCAAGAGAGATTTAGATACAGCTCTTAAAGATTGCGGAGTCAGGGATATGGGGAGAATGGGTACTGATTGTGGATGATCAGCCATGATCACAGTGAATGGTGGTGCTGGCTCAAAGGGCCGAATGGCCTACACCTACACCTATTGTCTATTGACATAATCAAGGACCTCTCTCACCTCAGTCATTCCCTTCTCCCCTCTCCCGTCAGACAAAAAATATAAAACCTTGCAAGCACGTACCACCTGATTCAGGAACAGCTTCTTCCCCACTGTAATCAGACTACTGGCATAACTCCCATGAACACGAGTGCAGTTCTGATCTTCCAATCTACTCCTTGCGGACCAAGTAGTTTTTTCTCTGTAGCTGTAACACTACAACAAAATAGTACTTAATGTTTAAGAAGGAACTGCAGATGCTGGAGAATCGAAGGTTACACAAAAAAGCTGGAGAAACTCAGCGGGTGCAGCAGCATCTATGGAGCGAAGGAAATAGGCAACGCTTCGGGCCGAAACCCTTCTTCAGTCTCAACAAAATAGTACACTCTGCTATTTTTTCTTTGCACTGCATGTTGTAAATGTGTGAGACATGCTAGTATTGGTGGTACATGTGACAGTAATAATCCAATCCCCATTAATATCCGTACATCTGCCCTCAGCAGACTGTCCTGGCCATTCAGTAGGTGGGTCAGGGAGAGATTGGAACCAGTGTCCGGTGACCAAGCATTGCCCCTCATCTGCTCTGGCCATGATCACACACCAGCTGTACAAGGAGGAAGTGGAACACGTGACACATGGTGGCTACCAAGTGTTGTGCAGGCAGCCTCTGGCACCGTGGACCTTCTGGGGAAGGTCTGCAGGAGAACTTCATGTTCTCTCCATCTGCTGCCCTTTGGCAGGAAACACATGGAATGCAATTAATTCAAAGGGGAGTCAAAGCGGAGCCTCGTTGACCTTCCTGATGCAAGGATGGACGTCAGGTGTGAGAGGAATCGGCCTCTCGTGTGGACGGGTTCACTGCCACACTTACCTAGGAAACCATTGACAATGTACTCCTACCCTTCACGGTGGAGAAGTTATCCAATGTCCCTGGGGAACCTTGTGGCCTGGATTTGGCTCGGTGCCACACACCGACTGCATCTGTAGCAAAGACAGTCATTCTGCGCTTGCCTTCGATCTATTCTCAAGAAGGACTTGTCGACTGAGACCGTCTTTGCTCGGGCACCAAGGTGGCAGTGGCTGGTGTAAAGTGTGAAGGTCATACAGGAAGGCAGCACCAGCCACAACCACACACCAGACTCAATCCCAGCCTTGCCATTGCCCATCCGTTAGCTTTGACGTATTTAGATGTTCCTGACATTGGATAGGCATGCAATACAAAAGCAATTAAAGCTGAAAGATTAAAACAAATTATCTAAAATACCCTAAAACATTACAACTAACAGCAATAGTTTAAAAACAATGTCACTTTACATACTCTTACATTTTTTCCTTGCACTAAAATCTCCAGTGAAATGCATGTCCCTGAACCATACACCATGTCTACAGATTCCCCAGTTAAAGTGTTTGGAACAGATGGTGTATGTATATATATATATACACACACACACACGCTAGGACTAGACTCAAGAGTGGAACATTTGGATACGTTGGCACCACACTCACAAATCTGTTGGCACTTTTTGTTTTGAGGGTAAATACTACCAGCACCAGAATTGCCAGCAGATACCCAAACCTTCCAAGCTTTTGAAATGTAGATGCCTCACATCCTTCTCCTCAGCAAGTTTCACGTCAGAGAAGAATCCCGAGTTGATTTAGACTCCCGCCAAGACACATCAATCTCCTTTGTCTCGCAGGATCTGGGAGGTGAATTCATCTGGATGTGGGAATTGATGGCTTTGTGACCAATTTTGCAGAAGATAGGGAGATAGGTGGAGGGGCAGGTAGTGCTGAGGAAGCAGGGACTCTGTAGAAGGCCATGGACAGATTGGGAGAGTAGGCAGAGAAGTGGCAGATAATACAGCTTAGCAAAGCTTGCGATCATGCAATTTGGTAGAAGGAGTACTTTCTAAATGGGGAGAGGATTCAGAAATAGGAGGTGCAAAGGGACATGGGAGTTCCGATGCAGGATTCCCAAAAGATTAATTAGCAGGTTGAGTTAGTTACAAGGAAGGCAAATGCCTAGAATCAAAGGGCACAGACTCAGAATAAAAGGACGTACCTTCAGAATGGAGACGAGGAGGAATATCTTCAGTCAGAGGATGGCGATTCTATGGAATTCATTGCCACAGACGCCGTCATTGGGTATTTTTAAAGCAGAGATGGATAGATTCTTATGTGTAGGAAGGAACTACAGATGCTGGTTTACACCAAAGATAGACTCAAGATGCCGGAGTAACTCAGCGGGTCAGACAGCATCTCTGGAGAAAAAGAAATCGGTGACGTTTTTGGGTCGAGACCCTTCTTTAGATTAGTAAATCTCGACTAGTAAGAGTGTCAAAGGTTACAGTGAGAAGGCAGGAGAGTGGAGTTGAGCGATGAGCATGGGGGGGCATGGGGGGGGGGGGGGGGGGGGGGGGGGGGGGGGGGGGGGAAGAGACAATGGAGGACCTGCCATGAGGATGGTGGGAGAAAGGGAGGGGGTGGGGAGACACTCTAGTTTAGAATCTTCTGTCCAGGTGATAAGTCTGTGTTTGTTTGTTCGTTCGTTCCGGTGAAGGCGCGGTGCACCCGGCAGCCAGACATCAGTGGCTTGTCTTTTTCTTTTTGTTTTCACTTTTAATTTCAAGTTTTCGTGTACCCATTTGTGTGTTGTAACTGTCAGCAGAACAATCTCCCTCCGGGGATGAATGAATTTTTATTGTATCGTATCGTTAATTCAGAGAGACATTCGCTGTTACGTTTGAGGAACGTTAAGGTAGGTACATGCGTGATGGCAATTCAAGAGCATGACATAGTGACAGGAGATCTTTGCCCAGGGTCACCAAAAACCTCCACCCCCCCAGCAAACAGATCGAGTGGAAGCAACAGAGAGCAAGAGGTAAATTCCAGTGCTATTGCAATCATGCCAGGGGCAAATTGTGACAGAGCATGTTTGCCACTAATCCCCCGCCAAGCTGCCTTCGGGTCTCGGACTGGAACATGGTGTGCAGCATAAAGCATATCAATAAGAGAAAGTAGCAATGAGAAGCAATAAAGGAATGATATGAAGCGATCAATGTTTTTTTTTATTCCTCTAGCTTTGAGTTAATAAATTGGATTTCTTTTAACTGGTAAGTTATTGGCAAAGTCTAGGCTCACTTACAAGTGGTGAGAAATGTTGATAGCATTATTAAGGATACCCTAAATAGTCTTGCTGTGTTAAACTGTAATTTACAGACCCAACAGCCGATCAGAATTAATTCACGGTCGTCTCTTAAGAACTTACGCTATACATATTTCATTTGGGGATAGAAAGCAACATTTCTAAAGCTTTTCAGGATGATCAGGTAATGGAAAGCTAGGGCAACAGTGACTAATGAGAGCTCAATCCTACATCATAGAACAGGTACAGCAGCTTATATAATCTACTGCTCCTGAAAGCTTGCAGTATTAACTCGTTTATTCTAAGCAGGTTCTTGCCTTGCGGAAACCAGACAGGGAATAATGGAGCAATTTACGGAAGTAGAGATGGAGAAATTTGTCAGTTGCAATGACTTGCTACTTGCAGTTACAGCAGTGAGCATCATTTAATACTGAAGACAACACAGTATTACCATTGAATTGGACATGAATGTAGCTGAAATATTCTCAAAACACATAATGAAAGGTTTTATTTAAGAAAGAACTGCAGATGCTGGAAAAATTGAAGATAGACAAAAATGCTGCAGAAACTCAGCGGGTGAGGCAGCATCTATGGAGCGAAGGAATAGGTGACGTTTTGTGTCGAGACTCTTCTTCAGATTGATGTGGGTGTGGGGGGAGGCGGGAAGAAAGGAAGAGGTGGAGACAGTGCGCTGTGGGAGAGCTGGCAAGGGGAGGGGAAAGAAGGAGAAAGCAAGGACTATCTGAAATTAGAGAAGTCAATGTTCATACCGCTGGGGTGTAAACTACCCAAGTGAGGTGCTGCTCCTCCAATTTGCGTGGGACTCACTCTGGCCATGGAGGAAGCCCAGGACAGAAAGGTCGGATTTGGAATGGGAGGGGGAGTTGAAGTGCTGGGCCACCGGGAGATCAGGTTGGTTAATGTGAACCGAGCGGAGGTGTTGGGCGAAACCATCACCAATTCTACGCTTGGTCTCACCGTTGTAGAGCAGCTGACACCTAGAGCAGCGGATGCAATAGATGAGGTTGGAGGAGGTGCAGGTCAACAGGTTTTATGCATCTTTGACCATGTTCCATTGTCAATAGCCCAAACATCTTGAATGAGATTCAGTAAATGAACAAATGACATACAACACAACTGCAGCACAGGAACTGCCCACAATGTTTGTGGCAAAGAATGGATTGGAATGGAATACGTTCTTGTCACAGTGACATTATTTGCTGCCTACACGATGTGTATATAGTAGTATATAGCGGCCACAAGGTTACAAAGCACACCGACTCCTACTTATGTTCTCCCCCCAGGCCGGGCCTCCATTGTCCCCTCCCCCCTCACTCACTGTGGTCCTCCACGCTGTCATGGCCGCCGAGGCCTCACCGCTGTCGACCGCTGTCGACGCCCCCACTTCCCCGCCTCCGTGTTGCCGCCCGACCCGGACTCGACTCCGACCCGCGGGGCTCCGGCTCCGGCCCCGGCCCGGGCTTCTGCTTCTACGCGACGGGAGGCGCCTCGATAAAGGCCTCTGGCCTTGTTCACCGCCCGCAGCCGCGCCTTCACCTCGTCTCCCTCCCGGTTGCTAGAATGTTCCAGCGCTGCTCTACGATCACAGGTGCGTCTTTAATCGGCCCGCACCTGTCTGATGTAAGACCAGCTGCCTCCTCAACTACCTGAGCCCAGTCCTACCTCCCCACCCCACACAGGTACAGATCTACCCTTAACCTTGTTCATAACTAGTTTATAATTTGTGGAGATGTGATCACTGTTCTGTGGGAATCTGTTCTGTTTGATTCATTTCATAACACATTTAATGTCCAAGTTTCACGACTCTTTCTCACTTTCCTTACTTCCTTTATTTCCTTCTTAAAGCTCAAACAGAAGGGGTACAACAAATGTAATAAGATACACGTGGTGTGTATTACTCTAACTTATTGTACTTCTAATAATTTTTTTTTTTAATTAAATGTCCAAGATTCTGAATCTAAGCCCATCCGTCCCTGGCCAGCGATCTGCGAGCTTCTTCTTTCGTGTCCATCTTCCACGTTTCAAATGTTGACCTCGCTGTCATCGTCCGTCCTGAAAAGGACGCAGGCTTCCGGCGATAACCAGTGGGAGCCATCACTTGTGGCAGTAGATGATGGTGGTAGCAGAATTAGCTCAGGATACTTCCAGTTCCCAGCCCCGCCACGTGGAAGCTTCTGCTGTGGGGCCGGTCTGCAAGCTGATGAAAGCACAGAGATATCTGACATAGTTAGTTTAGTTTAGTTTGGAGATACAGTGCAGAAATAGGCCCTTCAGCCCACCAAGTCCATGCCCACCAGCAATCCCCATATGCTAACACTACACACACTAATCACACACACACTAGGGACAATTTACAATTATCCCAAGCCAATTAACCTACAAACCCGTACGTCTTTGGAGTGTGGGAGGAAACCGGAGATCCCGGAGAAAACCCACGCGGTCACAGGGAGAAAGTACAAACTCCGTACAGACAGTCGGGATCAAACCCGGGTCTCTGGCGCTGTGAGGCAGCAACTCTACTGCTGCAACACCATGCCGCCTAGACATCTAGAATTCACACATGGAATGGCTGGGATTAACCCAAGACCTAGCTGCGAGTTTGCTCATTGGATGGATGACAGCACCTATTCTTTTCAAGGCCATTGGGAATTAGGGCAATATATGTCAGCCTTCTGGCAACACCCATGTCTCGTGAGGTACCTTTGCACCACAAGGCCAGAGCAGCAACAAGGGTATCAGTTATAGTGTAGAGGAAGGAACTGCAGGTGCTGGCTTAAACTGAAGATAGACACAAAGCGCTGGAGTAACTCAGCGGGTCAGGTAGCATCTCTGGGCAAAAGGAAGAGGTGGCGTTTTGGATCAAGAGCTTTCTTCATCTATTATAGTGACCACACATCAGGCCTAGTGTTGGACAGGGCATGGTGTGGCTTAAGGTCATAAGTGATAGGAGTAAAATTAGGTCATTCGGCCCATCAGATCTACTCTGCCATTCAATCATGGCTGATCTATCTCTCCTTCCTAACCCCATTCTCCTGCCTGCTTCCCATAACCTCTGACACCCGTTGTAATCAAGAGCTTGCTGAGGAAATCCACAGAAACCTGCTTTGGAGAAGATCTGATCCTTATGCTGTTGTGTTTACTGAAATGGAACGGAATACTTCATTGTCACGTGTGACAAGACGCAGTGAATTTCTAAAGAAGAGCTTGCTATGCCGATGCTATAAAGAACAATTTACAGTCGCTTTGTTTCATGAAGCAAAAATATCATCACTCGCAAATGTTTTCCTTGTGTCTTACCCCAGAGATGTCTGACAAGTCTCCGTGATGTATTGACCTGTTGCCGGATAATGCATTATTGCATTGAATTCGCAAGAGCACAGTTGCATTTTATCTGACTAGTATATTTGAGTGTTGAGTGCAGCACAAAAGCAAGTCATAAACCACTTTCTTCATCATTAATCATTCCTCCTCAAAGGCCAGCCATGCTTCATGCAGCCTCAGACTCAGTCACCATGACTCAGTCTCCTCTCCTCCCCACTCCTCCCCACCCAACCTCCCCCCCCCCCCCCTCCTCTCCTCCCCCCTCCCCCCCTATGTCCTCTCATCTCCTCCCCATCCCCTCCTTCCCTCTCCTCCCCTCCCCCCCCCCCTCCCCCCCCCCCTCCCCCTCCCCTCCTCCTTCCCCCTCCTCCCTCTCCTCCCCTCCTCCCTCTCCCCTCCTCCCCCCCTCTCCTCCCCCCTCTCCTCCCCTCTATCCTCCCCCCCCCCCCTCCTCCTCCACCCTCCCCCCTCCTTCCCCCCTCCCCCTCATCCCCCCCCCCCCCCTTGTTATAATGTGACCCCCCCCCCCCCTCCTCTCCCCCCCCCCCCCCCCTCCCCCCTCCCCCCCCCCCCCCCCCCCCCCCCCCCCCCCCCCCCCCTTCTCCTCTCCTCTCCTCACCAAACAAGAGTTCATCCAGTCTTGCCTCTTGTTATTAAATGTGACCGGGTGCTGGAATCTACAATGACACATCTGTTGAAATACTCGTTTCAACCTGCACTGAAGTTCTTTCCCCATTTATTATCTCAGCAAGACCCTATTATATTTAAAAAAATCACAGAAATCTCAAATGTTATCTTCCAAGCATTTTTTTTTGTTTCTTTGACAGTTTTTTTTCTGTTGATAGTTATCCTGGAATAAGAATAACAAAAATCCCTCTCCCCTCTCAGCTTCTCATTAATCCATCACACGGCCACCTTAGAGTCATAGAGTGATGAGGCTGTTCAGCACAGAAACAGGCCCTTCAGCCAATCTTGTCCATGCTGACCATTCTGGGCCAGTTCCATTTGCATGCATTTGGCCTACATCCCTCTGACATAGACACAAAATGCTGGTGTAACTCAGTGGGACAGGCAGCATCTCTGGGGGCATGAAATGGTTGTCATTTCGGGTCGAGACCCTTCGTCAGAACCCGAAACGTCATCCATTCCTTCTCTCCAGAGATGCTGCCTGTCCCGCTGAGTTACTCCAGCATTTTGCACCTATCTTCGGTATAAACCAACAGCTGCAGTTCCTTCTTCCACATACCTCTGAACCATTCCATATATCTGCTCAAAAGTTGTAATTGGATCCACATCTATAGTTTCCTCTGGCAGCTTGTTCCAGATACGGTCTACTCTCAGTGAAAAGTTTGCCCCTGGGGTCCCTCTTCTATCTCTCCCCTCTCAGTCTCTGTGCCCTCTAGTTTTAGAATCCTCTACCCTGGGGATGAAGGCAGTGAGAGTTATATAAAAAATAGAGAAATCTCAAAATTCAACATGTCAACATTTATTTTTGCTTCCTGATGTAGCGACTGCTTCTTCTGTTGATAGATCTCCCGAAATAAGAACGTTGACACAAGCTAAACTTCCTCTCCCCTCTAAAGCTAACAACGGTTCCAATGTCAGTCAATCAGGCTGACATATCGGCTGGCTGGGCTGATTTTCAGAAGAAATCAATTAAAATGAAGACAAGGGACTGGAATCACAAAATAACATCGGCTGGAGCTGTCTTCTCTTCTGCCGACTATGGTCATGATTGGACAGAGTTATTGTTTTACAAAGCCTCAGGCTTTCAGAGTTTGTTCTGGGTGCTTCTCCAAAATAAATATTCAGCATTCCCATCTTGGTTCAATTACTTTGATGGAAGGATTTTCCCAAATGTTCCTCACATCTGCTGACAGTAGTGTACATCAAAGATAGACACAAAACGCTGGAGTAACTCAGCAGGATAGGCAGCATCTCTGGAGACAAGAATGGGTGGCGTTTCGGAACTCGACCCTTTAGACTGGTTCGGGTACAACAGTGGGGTACACATCTTTTAATTTAGTTTATTGACACGTGTACCGAGGTACAGTGAAAAACATTTTTGGTGCGTCAGTGGAAAGACAACACATGGTTACAATTGAGCCATCCACAGTGTACAGATACATGATCTGTGGATTGTCACCTTGTCGTGGTGGAGAAGCTTGTGTGGTCCTGAGACCCTGAGAGCGATGCCGTCTGGAGCTATGCTCCTGGTAGGGCCACCCATGGCGGTAAGGACGAGGGGGAGGAGCAATCCAACCAAGACCTCAATGGTGGAACAGGCGGAGGACGATGGCTGACCTTAGTGCAGCGTCACAACGGCTGGGAAGGCGGATGAAGGCTGCAGCAGAAAAGGGTCTCCGGTCGTTTTGGACTCCATGCCACTGGATCCTGACCCAGATCTGTCAAGGACCGTGGGGTGGCTGGCGGTGCACCAGTCTCCCCACGTTAAACAAAGTCACGCACAGGCGTCCCCCAAGAGAGGACAGTCATACTCGTTTCGAGTGACCGCCAATGAAGATGATGACAGATACATGATAAAGGTAATAATATGAATAAGGTTTAGTGCAAGATGAAGCCAATAAAATCCGATCAAAGATAGTCTGAGGGTCTCTTGGAAGTGTAAGCTGATATTTTCAAACATTCTGGGCAATATCTGTGAATAGCATTGTGTGAATTCTTCAAAGAACTGCTAGACCAGGATGACGGAGAATCAGTGCCACAATAGCTCGATATGTCAAAGGGATCTTATTTGGAATGTACGCTGACAATGGAAGTATATTTTGTTAAATCACAATATCTTTGTTGCTGATTAAAAATGCACTAATACTCATGAGCGGATTTAGAATAGCTTTAAGAAACCACACTGCAGATATAATCCTCGCTGATTGCCCAGAACTAAAGCACTGTTAATTGTAACTGGAGTTTGAATGCAAATAAATTCAACAAACATTCCTTTGAGGCATCAAAAATTGTAAGCAATTTGAAGAAAAACAGTATTTGAAACTTAAACCTACTGAATCTGTATTTCAAGTGTTTATTTGTTGAAAAAGATGCACAATTCTCTGCTGCAAACTCCCACTCTGTAAATGATTCATCAGTCTGGTGGAAGGGATGCAAGCACTTCAAACAGGTGTGTTGTCTTTGCCGATTGCAGTCTCAGCAGTAGGAGGCAGCGCTGGCAAGCCAAGCTCACCAGCTGCCTGGTTGTGTCTCAACCCTGACACAGAGCTGAGGCCGAGGACAATTAATGCTCAAATTGGGAGGAAGCCCGTTCGCTCAAAGCCAAGAGGAGAAAAGGCAATGCTCAATGTCTCAATGAACCAGTTGTCTGGATCTGGGGCTCAGATACTGTAGGCAAACCAGCTGATGTTATTTGAACAATTCTTCATTCACTGGATGTACGTGCATTGGCAGCATTGATGTTTATTGTCCAACAGTATCTGCTCCTGAGCAGAGCATCAGACAGGGGTCAGGCCAGGCTGGGCATCAGTGCATGGTCATCCTGTGGGAAAACAAATGGCAATCCAGTTGTTTCATCGTTACTGTTCCAGGCCCTTCATTTTTCTTTAACATTCCAAAGGCAGGCAAATGGGACCAGCCCAGAATGCCAGCATCGCCAAGGTGGGCCGAAGGGCCTGTTTCTGAGCTGTGCATCTCTATGACACTATCTTCCCCTCTCCCCCTTTCTGCATTGCGCACAGGGACCACTCCATCTCTGTCTCGCTAGTCCACTCATCCTCCCCAACGCTACATAGGGATACGGGCCAAATGGGGTTTGGGGTTAAGAGGGAAGAATAGACTGGTAACATCAAATGGCAGAGTAGACTCGATGGGCCGAATGGCCTCATTCTATCCCCATATCTTACGGTTCACCACAGATGCTGCCTGACCTGCTGAGTTCTTCCAACTGTTTTATGCCCCAGATTCCAACATCTGCAGTCTCTTGGGCCTCTCGTACATCGTTAAAACAAGCCCGTGTTTAAATGGTGACATTTTACCATGAAGTCATAAACTGACATGACGACTTTTCATGAATATGGTAATACCTGGAATTAAAAAGAAATTTTTCACAAAAGTGCAGAGTGGATGATCACTGGAAATAATATTTCTGTATTCATCTCCCTGAAGTTAACACTTGAATTTCATCATCATGCTGATGTTAACTATTTTTAGCCAAAGTAAACATCTTAAATCTAAGAATCAAAACAAAATCATCTGTATGCCTTAAGGGCTGCAAACATACATACATATATATATATGTAAGAAGAACTGCAGATGCTGGAAAAATCGAAAGTAGACAAATGCTGGAGAAACTCAGCAGGTGAGGCAGCATCTATGGAGTGAAGGAATAGGCGACGTTTCGGGTCTGAAGAAGGGTCTCGGCCCGAAACATCGCCTATTCCTTCACTCCAGCATTTTTGTATACCTTTACATATATATATTGGTGTGTAAGAAGGAACTGCAGATGCTGTTTCACAGCGAAGAAAGGTACAATTGCTGGAGTAATTCAGCAGGTCAGGCAGCATCCCTGGAGAGAAGTAATGGGTGACGTTTCAGGTCGAGACCCTTCTTCAGACCATCCATCCTTCTGAAGTCAAGTCAAGTCGTTTATTTGTCACATACACATACGAGATGTGCAGTGAAATGAAAGTGACAATGCTCGCAGACTTTTGTGCAAAAGACAAACAACCAAGCAACCAAACAAACTATAAACACAATCATAACACACATATTCTTTTACATAATAAATAATGGAAGGAAAAACTTTCAGTAGAGTTAGTCCCTGGTGAGATAAGCGTTTACAGTCCAAATGGCCTCTGGGAAGAAACTCCTTCTCAACCTCTCCGTTCTCACCGCATGGCAACGGAGGCGTTTGCCTGACCTTAGCAGCTGGAACAGTCCGTTGCAGTGGTGGAAGGGGTCTCTCATGATATTGTTGGCTCTGGAGTTGCACCTCCTGATGTATAGTTCCTGCAGGGGGGCAAGGGAAGTTCACATAGTGCGTTCGGCCGAACGCACTACTCTCTGCAGAGCCTTCTTGTCCTTGGCAGAGCAATTCCCAAACCTGATGGTAATGTTCCCGGACAAGATGTTTTCCACCGCCGCTGCGTAGAAGCACTGGAGGATCCTCGGAGACACTCTGAATTTCCTCAATTGCCTGAGGTGGTAAAGGCGCTGCCTTGCCTTACTCACGAGTGCTGAGGCGTGTGATGCCCATGTCATATCCTCAGAGATGTGGACTCCCAGATATTTAAAACAGTTCACCCTATCCACAGGATCCCCATTTATCCTCAATGGAGTGTACGCCTCGGATGATGTGCCCTCCTAAAGTCCATGATCAGCTCCTTCGTTTTTTTGATGTTCAAGAGGAGGCTGTTATCCTGGCACCAGAGTGCTAGACCAGCCACCTCCTCCCGGTAGGCCTTCTCGTCGTTGTCTGAGATCAGGCCCACCACCACAGTGTCATCAGCAAACTTAATTAATGAGTTGGAGCTGAACCTAGCCACACAGTCATGTGTGTACAGGGAGTACAATAGGGGGCTGAGGACGCAACCCTGGGGCGATCCTGTGCTCAGGGTGAGGGACTTCGATGTATTCCCTCCCATCTTGACTACCTGGGGCCTGGCGGTGAGAAAGTCCAGGACCCAGGCACACAGGGAGGTGTTGAGCCCCAATTCCAGTAGCTTCCCGGCCAGTCTGGTGGGGACTATCGTGTTGAAGGCTGAACTGTAGTCTATGAACAGCATCCTCACGTAGCCCCCCTTCTGGCTGTCCAGATGGGAGAGAGCGGTGTGCAAGACCTGGGTGACCACATCGTCCGTGGATCTGTTCGGACGGTATGCGAACTGCAATGGGTCCATGTTCCGAGGAAGGAAGGCGCAGATGTGTTTCTTCACCAGCCTCTCAAAGCATTTCATGACTACCGAGGTAAGGGCCACCGGACGGTAGTCATTCAGGCAGGCTGGGGAGGCATTTTTGGTACCGGTACAATGATGGATTTTTTGAAGCAGGCAGGGACCATGGACTTGTCCAGGGAGAGGTTGAATAATGTAGTGAGCACCGGAGCTAGCTAAGTAGCACAGGACTTGAGTACTCGCCCCGAGATGCCATCGGGGCCTGCAGCTTTTCTCGAGTTCACCCGTGTCAGAGCCCTCCTCACGTCGTGCTCGGACAGCGAGAATGTGTGCACATTCCTCCCTTCAGCTTCGGTAGCCAGCCCATTGTCGATAGTCGTCAGACCTGGAGTGGTGTTGCCCCTCTGGAAACGAGCGTAAAAGGAGTTCAGGTCATCAGCTAGGGAGGTGCTGGCACTTGCGGATGAGGGAGGGGTGCTCCGGTAGTTGGTTACAATCCGTAGCCCCTGCCACAGGCTTCTGGTGTCCTGCTGCTCCATCTGTAACTCCATCTTGTCTCTGTACCTTCTCTTTGCGTCCTTCACCGCCCTTCGCAGTCGGCAGGACTCTGCCTTGAAGATGGGTCTCGACCCATTCCTTCTCTGCATGTGTGATCTGCATTCTCCTGTTCACCAACTCCTTTGACCTTTGTGTTGCTGAGGGCTGCCCAGTCTATTTGATTCATGCCCGTGTAAGCCAGTGATATATTTGTTTCTCTAGGAACTGACTTCTCCTCTCATGCGCAAGCTCGGAGCCTATCGCTGCTGACTTTTCTTTTTCTTGGCTAGAACTAGGAATGAAAGTCTGTTTTCTGCAAATAGGTATTAATCGTCATTCGGCACTGCGGGCTGTGTCCTGACACACTGTCTCACGATGTGATCTGTGTGGATGGGGAGAGGAGAACTAGGGAAGGCAGTGGAAAGTTGTTTGGCAGGCTTGGTCGTCAGGAAGAGAGCGGAGCCAGGGAGATGGATGTGATTATTGGCACAGCGTACCAGTGATGTAAGGATGCCTCTCTCCTCACTGCAGCTCTTGTGTCGTACTCTATTGAACAGAAATTAGAGAATAATCATGCATTGCTGATAACGACGCAACCACTCGAAGGGCAAGATGTCAACTGATTATCCCACAGAGTGCTGGAGTAACTCAGTGGGTCAGGCAGCATCTGTGGAGAACATGGATAGGTGACGTTTCACAGAGTGCTGGAGTAACTCAGCGGGTCAGGCAGCATCTGTGGAGAACATGGATAGGTGACGTTTCACAGAGTGCTGGAGTAACTCAGCGGGTCAGGCAGCATCTGTGGAGAACATGGATAGGTGACGTTTCACAGAGTGCTGGAGTAACTCAGTGGGTCAGGCAGCATCTGTGGAGAACATGGATAGGTGACGTTTCACAGAGTGCTGGAGTAACTCAGTGGGTCAGGCAGCATCTGTGGAGAACATGGATAGGTGACGTTTCACAGAGTGCTGGAGTAACTCGGCGGGTGCAGCAGTATCTATGGAGCTAAGGAAATAGGCAACGTTTCGGGTCGAAACCCGTAAGGGTTTCGGCCCGAAACGTTGCCTATTTCCAGAAGGATTTCGGCCCAAAAAGTTGCCTATTTCATTAGCTCCATAGATGCTGCTGCACCATAACTCAGCGGGTCAGGCAGCATCTGTGGAGAACATGGATAGGTGACGTTTCACAAAGTGCTGGAGTAACTCAGTGGGTCAGGCAGCATCTGTGGAGAACATGGATAGGTGACGTTTCTGGTTGGGACCCTTCTTCAGACTGATTGTAGGGGGAGGGGGGATAAAGCTGGGAGAGAGGTGGGGTGGGACGAAACCTGGCAGATGACAGGTTGATCTTGGTCATGCCACACAAATTCACCTAGCACAGTGTGCACAACTCCACAGTCTATAACACTGCCTGAATAGCACAGATTATTACCCTAATAAACATGATGGATTTGCATTGCGGTTTTGAATCAATTGTTTGTTCTGTGAGCTCATCAAAAAGGCAAAGGGAATTATGAAATTGTGTACACAGATTTATGGGTGTGCAAGCCAGCAGTGGGATTAGTTGCTAATAGATTCTGCTGATGAGTTGTGCAGTTGAAATATTGCGGTGAGTGAGCCAGGCTGCGTAGAGGTGGTCTTGCAGGAGACCACCGTGTTGTCACCAGGCGAGAGAGGGCTAAAGCAGTTCTGCAAGGTCTGCCCTTTCAGGACCAGCCCGCCACCCCTCTCCCCTCTCAATACCAGCTGGTGGGATAACACTGATGCATTCCTCCAATTAGTCCATCAGACAACTTTCCAACATCTATTATACACGGTTCAGAACTTAATCACATGGCACAAAATGTACAAATGCAAAAGAACAGGAGAAAGTCACTGAACATGCCATGAACATGCAGTGAACATGCCATGAATATGCAGTGAACATACCGTGAACGTGCCATGAACATGTAGTGAACATACCGTGAACGTGCCATGAACATGCAGTGAACATGCCATGAACATGCAGTGAACATACCGTGAACGTGCCATGAACATGCAGTGAACATGCCATGAATATGCAGTGAACATACCATGAATGTGCCATGAACATGCAGTGAACATGCTGTGAACGTGCCGTGAACATGTAGTGAACATGCCATGAACAGGCCATGAACGTAAAGAAAACATCACGAACATGCCATGGACATGCAGAAAACGCACAATGAACATGCCATGAACACGTCATGAACATATCGTGAACACGCTGTGATTACGTCATGAACACACGTAGCTTCGCAACTCGCAATTGTGCAGAACTTGTAGGTTGAGAAACAGGGGACTGCAGGTGTTTGTTTCTAAAAAAAAAGACACAGAGTGCTGGAGTAACTCAACGGGTCAGACTTAGGAGAACATGGATAGGTGACGTTTTGAGTCAGGAGAAATCTCAAGAAGTGTCCCAACACGAGTTGTCACCTATCCATGTTCTCCACAAATGCTGCCTGACATGCTGAGTTACTCCAGCACTCTGTGAAACGTCACCTATCCATGTTCTCCACAAATGCTGCCTGACCCGCTGAGTTACTCCAGCACTCTGTGAAACGTCACCTATCCATGTTCTCCACAAATGCTGCCTGACCCGCTGAGTTACTCCAGCACTCTGTGAAACGTCACCTATCCATGTTCTCCACAGATGCTGCCTGACCCACTGAGTTACTCCAGCACTCTGTGAAACGTCACCTATCCATGTTCTCCACAGATGCTGCCTGACCCGCTGGGTTACTCCAGCATTTTGTGACTCGTCGTGGGCGGGCGCGACTCGCGTCGCAGCGGCCTCTGCAGTCCGTTTGTCTTTTTGTTATTTTTTGTCCCGTTTTAATGTAGTTTTTATTATTTTTTTGATGGTGTGTGTGTGTGTGTGTGTGTGGGGGACGGGACGGGGGGAAACTTTTTAAAATCTTTCCCCTGCACGGAGAACCCAACCTTTCCCTTGTCGGGTCTCCGTTGTCGTTGGGGCTGCAACGTGGAGCGACCTCCAGCAGGAACGACCTGGGGCTCCAGTCACGGAGCTGCGGACCTACTCACCATCATGGAGCAGGCCGGCTTCGGAGCGGGTGGAGCTGTGGTGGCGCTCGGCTGCGACCCGACCCCGGAGATTCAGAGGCTTACCGCAGGTCTGGCAGACAGTAATATCGGGAGCCCGCGGGTCCCTGGTGGGAGACCGCTTTTCGAGGCTTCTGCAACAGCGACTTCACTCGCCCGAGTCGCGGGGTCGAGGATGACCTGGAGCGGGGCCTTACATCACCGCCCGGCGTGGCTTCAACGGCTGCGGGACAATTGCCATCGCCCGCCGGGGGCTTTGACTCTGACATCGGGAGGGGAATGCGGGACTAGCGCCTGCCGGGGGCTCCAACAACAAGACCCGGAGCGTGGCCTTGCATCGCCCAGCGTGGCTTTAATGGCCGCGGGACAATTGCCATCGCCCGCTGGGGGCTTTGACTCTGACATCGGGAGGGGAATGGGGAGTGCAGGGGAGAGATAAGTTGTTTTGCCTTCCATCACAGCGAGGAGGAGATGCGCAGTGATGGATGTCTGTGTAAATTGTGTTGTGTCTTGGGTCTTTTTTTTCATGTGTGTGTGACTGCAGAAACAACATTTCATTTGAGCCTCTATGAGGTTCAAGTGACAAATAAATTGTATTGTGTATTGTGTTAACTAGACTTTGAATCTCCTCATCATTTTAAATGATCCCGTGGAGCATGTTGTAGCCAAGAATAATCTGATCGCTAGGATAGGGATTAGTGCAAGAAACCAGGTTGTCTTTTCATTCCGAGCCCGCTGTTCGTAGGAACTGCAGATGAGGATGTTCCACAAGTGATGAACACAGTAATCTTTACTGAGGGCAGATAATCAAAATTAATGCATCCTCTCTGAATCTTAACTAGACTGTGGAGTGAAAATGAAAGGAGAATGAAAAAACAATGTAAACAATTAAATTATAACAAACGTTGTCAATAAAAGTAATTGTAACTGGGTAAATCATAATTTAGTAAGTGGCCTTTAACGCATTGTGTCGGTACTGACTCGTTACTTGGTAACATCTGATCATGCACAAACTGTAAGACGTATTTGGCCTGTCATGTTCTTTTGATACAGGGTTTAAAATCAGAATTAAGAGACATTTTATTTAGTTAAGTTTAGTTTAGAGACACATGTGCGGAAACAGGCCCTTTGGCCCACCAAGTCGGCACCGACCAGGGATCACCGCACACTAACACTGTCCTACACACATTTGGGACCATTTCCAATTTTACCGAACCTAATTAGTTCAATTCAGTTTAGTTTATTGTCACGTGTTTATTAAACGGAAAAGCTTTTTGTTGCGTTTTAACCAATCAGCAGTAAGACAGTACATGATTACAATCGAGCCGTTTACAGTGTACAGATACATGATACGGGAATAACGTTTAGTGCGAGGTAAAGCCAGCAAAGTCCGATCAAAGATAGTCCGAGGGTCCCCAATGAGGTAGATAAGGGTCTGTCCCACTTGACGATTTTTCGGCGACTGCCAGCGTCAATGACTGAAGTATCAGTGTCGCCAAAAGATTTTGAACATTTCAAAATCCAGCGGCGACAAAAAAATGTTGCAACACTTGAGGAAACACCGCGCGTCAATACGTCATCACACTGCGTCGCGCCGCATCACCACCGTGTCACGCCGCGACTTTTTCGGTGACCTTATACGTCAGTCAATGATGCCGGCAGTTGCCGAAAAAATCACCAAGTGTGACAGGCCCTATAGTAGTTCAGCACTGCTCTCTGGTTGTGGTAGGATGATTCAGTTGCCTGATAACAACTGGGAGAAATCTGTCCCTGAATCTGGAGGTGTGCGTTTTCACACTTCAATAGAGTTTGCCTGATGGTAGAGGGGAGAAGAGGGAGTGGCCAGGGTGCGACTCGTCCTTGATTATGCTGCTGGTCTTGCCGAGGCAGTGTGAGGTATAAATGGAGTCAATAGAAGGGAGGTTGGTTTGTGTGATGGTCTGGGCTGTGTCCACAATTCACTGTAATTCCTTGCGTTCTGGGATGGTGCTGTTCCCAAACCGAGCTGTGATGCATCCTGAAAAAATGCTTTCTGTGGTGCATCTGTAGAAGTTGGTGAGAGTTGTAGGGGACATGCCAAACTTCCTAAGCCTTCTAAGAAAGTAGAGACGTTGCTGTGCTAATGAGGGCACCTACACCTACAGTGCAATTAAGCTACAAACCTGCACAACTTTGGAGTGGGAGGCAACTGGAGATCCTGGAGTAAACCCACGCAGGTCACGGGGAAATCGTGTAAACTCCACCCGTAGTCAGGATCAAACCCAGGTTTCTGGCGCTGTAAGGCAGCAACTCTACCGCTGCGCCACCATGCCGCCCCTAATTAACTAATGGTCCCATACATGTCTTACATAAGTCATATCCAACTATGATCAAAAAACATGCACATATTTTCTACAAATATTCCTGGACTGTTAAATTATGAGTTTGCTTTCTCCAAAATAGCACTGCAGTTGTTTGTTGTATAAATCTTCCGATATGTCATTTAAATATCTGGACGAAAGAGGCATATTGTTGACTTAATGAATGCTTGTATAAAAACATGTTTGCAAGATATATCCTTGATAGTGAAGTCTCGAGTCTGTTTAATACTTTGTTCAGGCAGCTCATCTCACAAGTATTTCAACTGTGTCAAAACGGAGCATTTACCGTTCACAAACAAATCTGAGATGGGATAAATACACATGGGTCTTGGACGGGAGGGTGCTCCTCAAACTACAGAGCATCTTGGACAATACAGCTCACCCCCTCCATGACACACTGGTCAACCTGTGGAGCACCTTCAGCAACAGACTGGTTCCACCAAGATGCAGCACAGAACACCACAGGAGACCCTTCTTCCCTGTGGCTATCAAACTGTACAACTCCTCCCCCTTCTGTTGTGGGGTCGAGTCAGGGCCTTAACAGTATTATCTGCCCCCAGGCAAGGAAGACCACTGGGGCCCCGACACTTCCAGTTTCTTTATGCCGAATCAAATATGTCATCATGCACTTGCAACGTTCTTCTCCGTTTTCATGTTCTACAATAACATTCTACAATAAATACATAGATTAGCATGGGGCCCGGGCAACTGCCCACTGTGCGTATGCATTAACACAGCCTTGGGTAGAGTGACCCTTCTTCAGATTGAAAGTCAGGGAAAGGGAAACAAGAGATATAGACGATGATGTAGAGAGATAAAGAACAATGAATGACAGACGTGCAAAAAAGTAACAATAATAAAGGAAACAGGCCATTGTTAACAGTTTTCTAGGTGTGACTTGGGTGGGGGAGGGATGGAGAGAGAGGGATCCATTAATCTGTTCAACATCTCTCCACATCATCGTCTATGTCTCACGTTTCCCTTTCCCGCGACTTTCATTCTGAAGGAGGGTCTCGACCTGAAACGTCACCCATTCCTTCTCTCCAGAGATGCTGCCTGTCCCGCAGAGTTACTCCAGCTTTTTGTGTCTATCTTCGGTGTGAACCAGCATCTGCAGTTCCTTTCTACACATTTCCGGGAAACTGGACAACTATGCGAGGTGTGAATAGTGGGCGACTGTGAGGAGGGAGGACAATAGACAATAGGCCATTCAGCCCGTCGAGCCACTGTGATCATGGCTGATCATCCACAATCAATACCTCATTCCTGCACTTCTCCCCATATCCCTTGATTCCCTTTAGGGGAGAGTTGCCTACAATTGTAAAATTCTGCGGACAAAAGGAAAAAACTTTGTTTAGCTTAGTTTAGAGATACAGCGTGGAAACGGGTTCTTCATCCCACAGAGTCCGCACCGACCAGTGATCCCCCGTACATTTGTTCTATCTACAAATTAGGGACAATTTACGGAAACCAATTAAGCTATAAGCCTGCACATCTTTGGAGAGTGGGAAGAAACTGAAGCACCTGGAGAAAACCCACGCGGTCCCGTGGTCAGGATCAAACCCGGGTCTCTGGAGATGTAAAGCAGCAACTCTACCGCTGTGCCACCGTGACGCCCAGGAAGAAGAGTCACAACCTGAAATGCCACGTATCCAGTTTCTCCAGAGATACTGCCCAACCCGCTGAGTTACTTGTGGTGTTTTTAGAATTCAATGTTCATCCCATTGGGCTGTAAACTAGCCAGGTGGAAAGTGAGATGTCGTGCAGGAACATGGCCTGATTCAATGCTATTTATTGTCTGCATGGGAATAGTTTGAAAGTTAAAGCGTATCTGGCATTTTGTTTATGTAATACTTTGCAATGTGCGTAGTTCCCCAATGACGGCAAGCTGATGGAATTCCCAATGGATGTGCGTTTGTATGTTAATCTTCTAGTCAGAGCGCAGAAGATTATTGGGACACAGCTACCAGCCTTGGAGGGCATCTACTACACACGGTGCCTCAGGAAGGCCGTCAGCATCCACAAAGACTCCTCACACCCTTGTAACAGTCTGTTCGAACTCCTACCTTCCGGCAGACGTTACAAGGCCTTCTACGCCCGCACCTCCAGACTCAGGAACAGCTTCATCCCCAGAGCTATCGCTGCTCTGAACCGGCCCTGCTGAGTGTTCCCCCACCCCCATAAACTGTCTCCCTCGGATTGTCACGTCGCACATCGACCTGGCACAGACATATTTGCACTTTAGACTGTTTTACTGTTCTTTTTTATAAATCATGTTTCTCGGGGTATCTAAATTGTATTAGTTGTTTAAGTTATGACATCGGATGGAAGCTGCATACCAAATCTCGTTGTGCAATGACAATAAAATATATTATTATAACATCAGAACTTCACAAAGGTTGTCAGAAGTCAGGTGGCAAGTGAGGCCGGGGGGAGGGGGGGGGGGCTTTAAACATGCTGAGAACACTCAAATGTCCCACATAGGAAGATAAGTAGAAATTTCACTCAGCTCGATGTATAACTTCCATTTACTTTCGATTGCACTCAATATCCCTCGGAGTAAAATGGAAATTAAGCAGCAGGCATAAATGTTGCAAAGTGAAAAGCCTTCAAACACGGCACTTCTACATTTGCAATGCTTCAGTGCTCTTGAATATCTTACCCAAAGTTGTAGGTATTATTACCGCATTGACTCAACATCTGTAGCTTTGTTATTTGAAGCAACGTTACATCGTTGGTCACAAATATTTGCACTGATTTTCACAATGTTTTGTAAAACGTTTGCTGCTGAATAATTGATCAAACACAGCTTGAGAAATAAATCTCAGCCTTTTATACCAGGAATTAAACGGAGCCTGCTGGGGAGAAGCTGTCCACATTGGTGAAGGACTTGTTTCAGCTCAATGATATTGTGACAAAATATCACAGATCAAAGATATGGAGACAAAAAGGTGTCGGTACGCATATGTTCAAAATTAAGTCAGATTTATCAAATATTTATTACCATCAATATACCCAATTCTAGGGGCACTTTAACTTGTAATATAATAACTGAACTCTTTAAACAAATAAATGTTCAAATTAATTCATTCATTTATCCATGAGCTAAACGCCATTCGTAAACATAGATGTCTCAAGCAATTCAAATGCCCAGGATTGAAATGACCACAGAGATTGGTGGACACTGCCCATCACAGTACTGACCTCCCCACCATCAAATGTCCATCACAGCACTGACCTCCCCACCATCGAAGGCACATAACAGCTACTAACCTTCCCACCATTGAAAGATCAAAAAGATCTACAGAGAGGAGTGGACGCGGCCTGGTCCATGACAGTACTGACCTCCCCACCATCGAAGGTCCATCACAGACACTGACCTCCCCACCATCGAAGGTCCATCACAGTACTGACCTCCCCACCATTGAAGGTCCATCACAGACACTGACCTCCCCACCATCGAAGGTCCATCACAGACACTGACCTCCCCACCATCGAAGGTCCATCATGGTACTGACCTCCCCACCATCCCCGGGATCTACAGGAGGAGCTGCCTCAAAAAGGCAGCCAGCATCGTCAGAGACCCACACCACCCTGGCCACACTCTCATCTCGCTGCTACCATCGGGGAGAAGGTACAGGAGCCTGAAAACCGTGACCTCCACGTTCAAGAACAGCTTCTTCCCAGCAACCATCAGGCAGTTGAACACCGCACAACACTGACCTCAGCAACTGTGGTCTTCCATGGACTGTGTCTTTGCTTGCAGTACCTATTTCAGTTTTGCTCTATTGTGGCAACTTGGTATTCCTGTTTGTAACTGATTGTATAAGTAATGATTACATATTACCTGGTGCGCTGTTGTGTTTACGGGCCTGGTATTCTGCAGCAACTGAGAATTTCATAGTTCCATTGCTGGTACAGTTAAGCAGTAAACCGCTGGATTATTATAGTGTCACAGAGTCATGCAGCATGGAAACTGGCCACTCCGCCCAACCCCTCCATGCTGACCAAGATGCCCCATCTACGCCAGCCACATTTGCCTCTGTTTGGCACAAATCTCTCTCGACCTTTCCTTTCCATGTACGGATTATCTATCTAGGCAGGAGAATGGGGTTAGGAGGGAGAGGTAGATCAGCCATGATGGAATGGCAGAGCAGATTTGATGGGCCAAATGGCCTAATTCTACTTTCACTTATGACCATATGACGTGACTCCTGACATTTGTCTACACACGAGAGATCACCCAACCAAGCGGGAGCAGAGGTCAGGATTCATCACTTGACCTCATAAAGAACGGAATGTAGAAACAAAGAACTGCAGATGCTGGTTAACACACAAAAGAACACAAAGTGCTGGAGTAACTCAGCGGGTCAGGCAGCATCTGTGGAAAACATGGATAGGTGACGTTCACAAAGTGCTGGAGTAACTCAGCGGGTCAGGCAGCATCTGTGGAGAACATGGATAGGTGATGTTTCACAGAGTGCTGGAGTAACTCAGCGGGTCAGGCAGCATCTGTGGAGAACATGGATAGGTGACGTTTCACAGAGTGCTGGAGTAACTCAGCGGGTCAGGCAGCATCTCGAGAATATGGATAGGTGACATCTTCAATCTGAAGAAGGGTCTCAAACCAAAATATCACCTAATGTCACCCATTTTCTATGTTTCTATCCATGTTCTCCAGAGATGCTGCCTGACCCGCTGAGTTACTCCAGCACTCTGTAAAACGTCACCTATCCATGGATGAATGAATTCATCTTTATTATCACATGTGATGTATGCAAAGAGTCACCACCAAACAGGCACAACAAAGTTACAAAGTGTTCAATGTAGTCCCAATGGCCCCTCGTTGTTCCCAGCGCCCCTTCAATGTTGTTCCAATGACCCCACTTTGTTCCCAAGCCCCCCATCCCCCCACGCCAAGTCCTTCTTTATTCCCAGTGCCCCCCTCTCTCCCTTGACTCAGCTGGTCTCAGACTGCAGACTAAAGGCTTCCAGACTGGGCAGGAAAGAATGTACATCTGTAAAATCCACCCAACCTCACCGCCATCAGCCTGACGATAAAGTATTGCTAGTGCTGCAACTAGTGAAATCCTCCATTTGTATACGGTATGGTGCGATACGATATGTGATACGGTGCGTGACAATATGTGATACGGTGCGATACGATATGTGATGCAGTGATGCGGTACAATGTGTGATATGGTGCGTTACGATATGATACGTTACGATATGTGTTGCGATATGATTCTATATGATATGCGATACGGTACTGCACGATGCTGTACGATACAAAACTATATGATACGATAAAACTTTATTGATCCCAGGAGGGAAATTGATCTGCCAACAGTCATAAAACACAAAATACATGAAACATGAAATTAAAGTGACGAGTGGAAAGATTGGGGAGGGGGGGAGGGTAATCAGCCTACCCCACGACAGAAAGGGGAGGAGTTGTACAGTTTGATAGCCACAGGGAAGAAGGGAGAAGATATTGTTCTCTTTGTTTAACTTTAATGGTGCTGCTGATGGATTTTGAAGCCAGCGGTAATAATCAAGCAGTCGTTCCGGCTGTTCGACCATGCCATTTGAGAATGAAAATGACTTGTTTATTTTCCACCAACGCACCCAGGTGTGGCAGCAATGCGAGAAGGTTCCAACATGGACCTCATGTGGGGATGAGGTTTCCCCAGAACAATCAGTGTATCTAGTGTGTGATATCACCAATGTTCAAAATATAATTAATTCACAATAGATATAAAAGTTCACACTGGGTATCCAATACCATGGTGAACATTAAAAGCAGCAGTGTGTTATTCCACCATTGAATGAATGAATAAGTTTATTGGCCAAGTATTCACATACAAGGAATTTGCCTTGGTGCTCCACCCGTAAGTGCCAACATGACATACAGTGACAGTTAGGAATGCACATAAAACATTAAACATTAATAATAAAACACAACCATCACTGTAATCCTGTGGTCTAAAATGGACAGTCCACTCCCAGTACCATCAAACAAGGAGGGCAAAGCTTGCTTCAAGGAAGGCGAGGCCAGGACAAGTGATGAGGCAACAGACTGATGTATAGTTTTGTTTATTGTCATGTGTACTGAGGTACAGTGAAAAGGCTTTTTGGTTGCATACCAACCAGTCAGAGGAAAGACAATACATGTTTGCAATCAATCCATTTACAGTGTACACCTGTAGATACATGATGCGGCAATAACGTTTAGTGCAAGCTAAAGCCAGCAGAGTCCGGTCAAGGATAGTCCGAGGGACATCAAAGAGGTGCTGCTCTCTGGCTGTGGTAGGATGATTCAGTTGTCTGATAACTGGTCAGTTGCTTCAAACAAATTCACGGTCTTTAAATTCTCAAATGCCTTCCAGTCCAGTGTAATTATACATATATGAAGAGTGAAGAGTGCTTATTTTTAATTTGTCACAGCAATGGAACAATGAAATTCAACGCTGCAGCTAAACAGGTCCATTAAACATAATAACATATTACATAAGTATATATATTATTCAATAATACAATAGATTAATTTCCATATCTTGAATCTTGAATCTTAATACTAGGTAACTATAATAGTGCAAAGCTGAAGTCTATAGTGCAACCAAAAACACAGTTTAACATAGTTTTAAATGTTATATCACTTTAAATATTACATAAATTACTTTGAGAGACAGAAAGAATACACAGCCACAGACAGTTCAATTTTGTTCAGTTTGTTGTCACGTGTACCGAGGTACAGTGAAAGGACTGGAGGCACAGAGAGAGGAGTGAACAGTCAGAGTGGAGGGAGAGAGAGGATTAAACACTTAGACGTGGGACAGAGAGAAGAGGTTACACTCGCTAATGTTCTGCCAACACAAGATTTTATATTCAGGACGATGTCAGCGGCGTTTAAAATGATGCTGCTTCATTTTTGATGCAGAAACCCATAGCTAAAGATGCTTTCAGAAGGATGGCAATTTGAGATATTGGGGCAGAACCAGAATCCCAGGAGTTTTTTTTATGCTATTATTAATCTTCCCTAGTTCCAACAAGAGTGCAAATGAGATGTCGCCCGCTGAAGAAGATTCATGCTAAATGGCAGTGCGTCTGTCTGCCTTCATCAACACTCCTACTTGGCAACATATGTCCTGCAAGTTGCTAATATCTTGAATAATAAAGGATGTTAAATTGAGCCCTGGGGAACATGAGCACTCCATGGCTAGAGCAGATAATGAACAACTTGAACCATCTCAACCTGCTTTTTCATATTTATTTGTTTATAATTTAAAAGAGGAACTAATCCCAGAGCTGAAACCGGAGAATCATGAGTTATGACTGATTGCGTTCAGTTCGAGAAATATTGAGTCAATCAATGTTTTACAACCGAATGCTAAGCTTGCAAGTTCAGTCAATCTTATAGGATTTGTCGGCTTTCAAATAGATTTATATCCAGATTTCCACAGGTTGATTAATTTGTTTCAATTGACAGATTAATGTGTCCATTGAAAATCTTTTCTCCACTTTTTGGACGGTATCTTAAAGAAGCATTATCAGTCAAGGAAGGTTGATGGGGGAGCTTATTATTTGTTTCAAAAGAACACTGTGTGATGTTATTCACAGACTGCTGTTTAAATGTCATGGCATATCACAAAGTTCTGACAGGGACGTTAGCTGTTGTGCAGCACTGAATCACATAAAAAACACTAAAAATGCAATTTAATCAATAATTTGCCCTATGTTAACATGCCTGAGACAAGCTGTCACAGACTTTCCGACAGTCTTTAGCATTCCTGAGTCAGAGAGAGGAGAAAAAGTCAGCGAAAACTTTTCTGTTCCTGGCTGTTAATTTGGATGGCAGTTGAGTTGCCGCTGTATCCTGGAAACAGATTCATTGAGCAACAGTCGTGACAATAGAGTGAATAAAATTGATTTCATGCACATGTTTAATTTGTAATTATCCTTCACCCGCAGTGAGTCACTTATCGGGAGAAGTTGATGCAGTTTCTGTTTCCTCCAACCTTTCAATAGACTTTAATTTGACTTTGGAGAGGCAAGAAACTGAAGATGCTGAAATATTGTGCTAAACACCAAGTGCTGGAGGAACTCAGCAAGCCAGGCAGCATCTGTGGAGGGAATGGACAGGCGATGATTTGGGTCAGGACTCTTCTTCAGCTTTACGTTTGTCTGAAGAAGGATCCCGACCCAAAATGCCTTCTGTACATTCCCTCCATAGATGCTGCCTGACCCGCTGAGTTTCAGCCATGATCACATTAAATGGCAGTGCTGGCTCTGACTCAGGAATGGCCCATTCCTGCACCTATTGACTACTGTCTATTGTTTCTCCAGCTTGGTGTTTCATGGTGACTTCCTTGTTGTAGAATAGACTGTTTGTTGTGAGACAAATGTCTTTTTGGTTTCCCTTATCCCTAACCAGTTTGAAGAATGGTCTTGACCCGAAACGTCACCCATTCCTTCTCTCCAGAGATGCTGCCTGTCCCGATGAGTTACTCCAGCTTTTGTCTATCTTCCTCTTATTGGTTAATGCAGTTTTGCCAACAACTATTCTGAAGTTAATACTGAGACTCCACATTAGGAAACGTGACTGAATTCTGCTCTAGAGGTTTGTTCACAAATCAGCAAAAGGTGGGAATTGCTGGCAAGCCCATCTTTAATCGGATATCTCCAACCATTCTGGAATTGGGGTGGTGAATCACATCGAACCACTGCCGTCTGTGGAGCGATTGCATAGGGAGCTTCGGGACTTGGACACTGCACATTAGGAAATTGTGGAGAGAAGGTTGGATGAAGGTGGCGTGAGGGAGGTAAGTGATCAACATTTACAGGTTAGAATGTCTTTCTTATTTGTGTAGGGAGGAACTGCTCTGGAGAAAAGGAATGCGTGATGTTTCAGGTCCAGGCCCTTCTTCAGGGTCCCAAAACAACACCAATACCTTCTCTCCATAGATACTGCCTGTCCCGCTGAATTATTCCAGCACTTTGCATCTATCTTCAGATGACTTTAATTTTGTTCTTTAGAAAACAAACAAATGAAATGTTTCAAAACATAAGAGCAAATAATCAATTTAACTGATTGCTGAAGGTGACGAAGGGTGTATTTAAAGATATGCAGTGACTTCCTTTTGAAGAATCATTGCCGCATTGAAACTCACAGAATAATGAAAGGCATAGATAGAGTGGATGTGGACAGGAGAGTCTAGGACCAGAGGTCACAGCCTCAGATTTAAAGGGCACTCTTTTAGAAAGGTGAGGAGGAACCTCTTTAGTCAGAGGGTGGTGAACCTGTGAACAGAGGGCTGTGGAGGACGTCAGTGGATATTTCTAAGGCAGAGATAGACAAATTCTTGATTAGAACGGGTGTCCATGGCTATGGGGAGAAGGCAGGAAAATGGGATTAGGAGGCAGAGATCAGCCATGATTGAATGGCGGAGTAGGCTCGAATGGCCTAATTTTACTCCTATAACTTGTGAACTTGTGAAGCAGAGACTACAGTGTAATGATGATGAAATCATGATGAACATACCACTACTGACTTTGCCTTGCACTAAACATTATTCCCTTATCATTTACCTATACTCTGTAAATGGATCAATTGTAATCATGTATTTCCTTCTGCTGACTGTTTAGCACGCTCCAATGTACCTCGGTACACGTGACAATAAACTAAACTGAAACTGTAGACTTACAGTCGGTGAGCATGGTGTCTGGTGAATTCCATTTTCATGAACAAAATGAATTTTTACATTGTTTCTACATCAAATGTTACTTTAAATGGTAAATGTATCTCCATCTGCAGGGTAAACAATGCACAGGATATGTTGTTTTAAATAAATAGAAAAGTGAAACATAAAATTAAGCAATTAAATCTGTTAATGAAACAATTGATCAACAGACTCTGCCAATTTGCTGTTCTCCAGTTAAGTCAGTGTCTACAAGATCAAAATTGTGTCCTTCACATTTCTTCTTCATAAATATCTTGTCCTACATAACAATCTTAATGCTTTTATTAAATGTTCAGGAACTTATGTACCTTTCATCACCATCAGACAGGATTTTTAATGCTTCCTAAATATGTAAGTGCCATAATTTTCCATAATGATGTTATGCATCAATATCAGAGGCCATTGTGGAGGCAGGATGCGTGTGAATGATCACCTACAGTAATGTACTAACATCGCATTAAACAATAAAAGTGCGCAATATTTAATAAGAGGGCCATTTATAAAAACATAAGCCATCAACCACGGCTGTAATCGATGAATTATTCCTGCTCAGCCTCCCCAATCTGGATGACAGCCTTGGACGTGACTGACAACACGATCTCCTCCGCTGGGTCCGATCCGGATGAACTTGCCTCCCTGGTTCCACGTTTTGCAACCTCTGATATCTAGAGAAACACGCACAGTATTTTGATCTTGTTTTCTCACTCAGTGATGGCCATAGAGGGTTGCACTCGGTACTTTCCCATTTATAAACTGCTCTTTAGTGATACCATTCAATGTAAGGTCAAAAAAGTTCTAACGACGACGATGTCCTATGGGTGGCATGGTGGCGGTAGAGTTGCAGCCTTACAGCCCAGAGACTCGGGTTCGATCCTGACTATGGGTGCTGTATCTGACAATAGGTACGGATTTGTAAGTTCTCCCCATGACCTGTGTGGGTTTTCTCCAAGTGCTCCCGTTTCCTCCCACATTCCAAAGATGTACAGGTTTGTAAATAGTTCCTTGTCATAGTGCTAGTGTGCGGGGTGATCGCTGGTTGGCACGGATCTTTGGGTCAAATGGCCTATTTCCACGCTGTATCTCTAAGTCTAAAGTGAAAATTTGACTGGATAGCGTGCAGAACAAGCTTTTCACTATATCTCAGTTCACGTTGAGTTGAACCCAAATCATCTTCCCACTATCGTGTGACCGGAAAGATATTTTGGAGACAGATTTATAACCAAGATGAGACTCTGGTTAAAATCACTGAGCTATGCTGACTAGAGATATGCAATTTTCCCTTAGTCCAGGGGTTGCCAACCTTTTTCGTCCCATTCACCCCCCGGCAACTTTAATAGAACATAACAATGTTATTCCACTTATTTATGCATAATTAATGATGAACAGATACCGGTATACCAGAACCAAAAACAGTCAGTCAATGAGAACCAATATGTACTAATCCAGAAGCAACAAATTTACCCCCTGGGTAGGCGAAATATACCCCTGGGGCTAAATTGACCCCAGGTTGGTAACCCTTGCCTTAGAGCGTAGGAGATTGAGGGGTGAACTTCTTGAGCTGAACAAGATCAAGAGAAGCATGGATAAAATGCTTTCCTCAGTAATTTCAAATCAGTTACTGGATGGTGGAATTAATTTCTGTCAAATTACTCAATTGTCTTAAAGAGACACAGTTTCCTCTCTGGAGAATCCAGATGAGAGGATATGGATTCAAGCTCGAACCTCAGCCTGATGTCACAATGGACTCTTTCACACAGATGTGTTGTGAGAATCTGGAGCCTTCTCTCTACAATCTGTTGAGGCCAGGTCTCGTTGAATCTTCTCGACTGAAATGAATAGATTTTTGTTACACAAATGTACATAGGTACTAAAATCAAAGTGTGTGGCAATACCGATCCAAGACAGGGTTTAGGGCAGCTGATAAAAAGCACAGGGTGCTGGAGTAACTCAGCGGGTCAGGCAGCAACTGTGTGGAGAACATGGATAGGTGACGTTTCACACAGTGCTCGAGTAACTCAGCGGGTCAGGCAGCAACTGTGGAGAACATGGATAGGTGACATTTCACAGGGTGCTGGAGTAACTCAGCAGGTCAGGCAGCATCTGTGGAGAACAAGGATAGGTGACGTTTCACACAGTGCTGGAGTAACTCAGCGGGTCAGGCAGCATCTCTGGAGAACATGGATAGGTGTTTTTTTGGTTTGGATCTTTCTTCAGACTAATTCTTCTGACCCTCCAATCTGAAGAAGAGACCGGACTGAATCGTGGTCAATTCCCTCCACAGCTGCTGCATGACCCGCTGAGTTCCTCCAGCACTTATTTGTAAAGCAGCATCTGCAGTTTCCTGTGTCTTCTTTTGGTCACCCCCTTAGTTTCGGGATGTCAGGGGTTATAGGGTCAGGGTGAAGGCAGGAGAATGGGGTTGAGAGGGAAAGATAGATCAGCCATGATTGAATGGTAGAGTGGATTTGATGGGCCAAATGGTCTAATTCTGCTCCTATCACTTATCAACTTATAAGGTTATGGATAACATGGACAATCCACTGAACCACTGTAAGGGGGACCTGCTGGGCTGGTTTCTGCGGTGCATTGTTTCCATGAGTTAGCATGAGTTGAAGGTTACCAGACATTGTTATCAGGCATCTGAATCATCCCACCACCATCCAACCAACAACCAGAGAGCAGTGCTGAACTACTATCTACCTCATTGGTGACCCACGGACTATCCTTGATCGGACTTTGCTGGCTTTACCTTGCAAGACAAGACAAGACAAGAGACATTTGTTGTCACATGCACCAATTGGCACAGTGAAATTTGTGGTCACCATACAGCCATACATAGAAACATAGAAAATAGATGAAGGAGTAGGCCATTCGGCCCTTCGAGCCTGCACCGCCATTCAATATAATCATGGCTGATCATCCAACTCAGTATCCTGTACCTGCCTTCTCTCCATACCCCCTGATACCTTTAGCCACAAGGGCCACATCTAACTCCCTCTTAAATATAGCCATTGAACTGGCCTCAACTACTTTCTGTGGCAGAGAATTCCAGAGATTCACCACTCTCTGTGTGTAAAATGTTTTTCTCATCTCGGTCCTAAAAGATTTCCCCCTTATCCTTAAACTGTGACCCCTTGTTCTGGACTTCCCCAACATCGGGAACAATCTTCCTGCATCTAGCCTGTCCAACCCTTAAGAATTTTGTAAATTTCCATAAGATCCCCCCTCAATCTTGTAAATTCTAGCGAGTACAAGCCGAGACTATCCAGTCTTTCTTCATATGAAAGTCCTGCCATCCCAGGAATCAGTCTGGTGAACCTTCTCTGTACTCCCTCAATGGCACGAATAAACGAATATACGAATAAAAATGAGCACAACACACGATAGTCTTTAACATAGACATCCCCACACAGCGCAATCAAAGTTTCCCACTGTGAGGGAAGGCACCAAAGTTCAGTTCTCCTCCTCTGTTCTCTTTTGTTCACCCGTTGTCGGGGGGGGGGCTCCCGAACCCCTCGCTGTTGCCGCTACGGGCGACCCGATGTTCAGGCCCGCTCGCCGGTTGATGGAACTCCGACGTCGGAACGGGAGAACATTCTCAGCGGCTTGGATTTCCAAATCAGCCACTTCCTAACGGTTAATCCCTTATCATGTATCCATACATTGTAAATGGATCGATTGTAATCATGTATTGTCTTTCTGCTGACTGGTTAGCACACAACAAAAGCTGTTCGCTGTACCTCGGTACACGTGACAATAAACTAAACTAAACTATATCTTCCATTCACACTGTCCCCCACACGTTAAACCACAAGGTACTGATGAACGAGGAAAGCCTTTTATTCCATCTCCATGAATTCATGGTAGGAACCCCCTCCACAGACCCTCCATGCCTTAATCCAACGTGTTTAACTTCCATTGCTAGACATTAGTTTGCTCTATCAGCGCCATCATTGATGAGTTGGGCCGAATGGCCAGTTTCTGTGCTGTGACCCTATCAGTCTTTGTGAGGACAGGAACGTACCCTTTAAATGGATCAATTATAATCACGTATTGTCTTTCCGCTGACTGGTTTGCACGCAGCAAAAGCTTTTCACTGCACCTCGGTACACGTGGCAATAATCTAAACTGAACTGAAACTGATGAGAGAGATGTGTGGAGTTGCAATGTGACGTCTGTCCGTCTGATACATTGCAGGCGATGCTACATTTCATGAAGGCACTGTTGCGCGTTTGTAGATCCTTAGATCCCATTGCATACTTCTGTATTCTACGCATTGATGGAGTAATGAATTTATTTGAGGTGGTGACAACGTCCCATCTTGGGTTTGTGTTGGTGCGGAGCTGGAGGCGGCTCTAGAGTTGGTGACTGATGTTACAGGCGATGAGCTCAGTACAGAGGGGGACCGGCTGGAACACAAATTGACAACACATTGTGACTCATGAAGGGTGTGCTTGCAGAAAAAATAGGTTTATCTTCAAACATGGTTCATTTTCAAAAGAGCTGTGGAAGAATGGTAAACAATGTTTTTGCAAACTTCCCCATCATCAATAGCATAATTGATCAGGCAGGCCTGCTTTCGTTCATTTCAATGAGGTAAGTGTGATGTGTGGGCGGAGGATTGAAATCTTTTTGCATCAAAATACTTCTTGCGACGTGTGGATTAGAGCTGAGAGCGATGAGGCTGGTGCGAGCTTTTACAGTTTGCTTTTTATAATCTGCCTGTTCTTATTCCTGTGATGGAAAGGCCAGAAAATATGGTGCAGATGACATGGGTAATGGTGGTGAAGTCTAGTTTAGTTTTAGTACAGAGGTACAGCATGGAAACAGGCCCTTCGGCCCACCAAGTCCATTCCGACAAAGTTGTCATATTGGGTTGTATTCAGCACATTGCCCTCTAGACCCTTCCCATCCATATATGTGTCCCAATATCTCTCAAAAGTTGTAATTGTATCCTCTGGCAGCTCGTTCCAGATACAGACTACCCTCTGGGTGAAAACGTTGCCCCCAAGGTCCATCTTAAATCTCTCCCCTCTCCTCTTAAGCCTGTGCCCTCTAGTTTTAGAATCCTCTACCCTGGGAAAAAGACTGTGAGCATTCACTTTATCCGTGCCCCTCATAATCTTGTACACCTCAATACGGTCACCCTCAGCCTCCTACACTCTGAGGAAAAACTCCCAGCCAGTTCTAGTGAGACCACACACCAACATATTGCATGGTCATTGATAATTCCAGATGACAGGGGCCGTATGTCCCTGCACTGTTGATTTTACTTCTGTCCATCCAGTTACGTTACTAGGTATTTTTAACAGTTGTTATTGTATTTACAGGCCTGTTAAGATAAAGCAGACAAGAATTTAATTGTTCCTTTTCCTGTACATATGACAATTAAATACTGTTGAAGGTAGACAAAAATGCTGGAGAAACTCAGCGGGAACTCAGGCAGCATCTATGGAGTGAAGGAATAGGTGACGTTTCGGGTCAAGACCGTTCATCAGTCTGAATCAATCTTCGCTCCATGGATGCTGCCTCACCCGCTGAGTTTCTCCAGCATTTTTGTCTACCTTCAAAGTTTAGGAATATAATCGAGGCATTCATAATAAACAAAGATCTCTAGTAATCACAGACCAGTCTGCTAGCTGGTTGTGATGACTGTCTGGGAATTGTCTATGAGGAATCATTTACAGCAGACTGGTCTGGCAACTATCAAACATATTGAGAATCGTCCTCAGTATTAACTCCAAACCCCTTGGTCTCACGTCAAGCAAGATGCCACCATGGCCATCTGCTGCTCTGAAAGACAAGCAATGCTCTTTGGCACGAACAGATTGGAGAGACTTTGGAGGAAAGCAAAGCCTTTAGTTATCTTGGTGGAGACATTAATATCAGTCGTCAAAAGTAGTCAGACGAACATCTTACACCGAATGTAGAATCTTACACAGAATGGCCATAATGTCTGTGCCTGCACATAATCCATATCCCTCTGTATCCATGTATATCCATGTGCTTCTTTCAAAGCCTCTGAAATGCCACATTCGTGATAATCTCAGCAAACTTGGCACTGTTGATAACCTTGGCAACACTGCAGTTATCTCCTGCCATTGCCTGACCTTGCACCACGTTACTTGACGTCATACAGTGCTCGATGTGCTGGAGCAGTTCCCGTGAACCGACATACCTCTCCTCGCCCCCGGCCAACTTTGTGTCCCAGGGGCTCCTCCTGAAGATGCTGGAGGCATTGGCAAGGTTCACCCGCCTAACACCCCTTACTCTTCGCAGTCTATAGTTCCAGCCCATAAAAACTATGATGCCATTCTCCTCCTGATTGCTCACGGTAGCTGCATGGTAAAACCCTGCATGCCATGAAGTGACACAGCAAGACTCCACTGCACGCCAAGATCTACATCTGTCCACCAGCACCATCTACATGGACGTTTCTCAACACTTGTTGGCCCCTCAAACATCTACCATCCACCTCATTGGAAACCCTCTGACTATCTTCAACTCAGTGTCAGTTTAGTGTGCAGTGAAAAGCTTTTGTTGTGTGCTATCCAGACAGTGGAAAGACTATGCATGATCACCATTGAGCCAGTCGCAGTGTACAGATACAGGATAAGGGAGTGACATTTAGACTGTTGGACTATTCTAGACTTTACCTTGCACTAAACATTATTCCCTTTATCCTGTATCTGTACACTGTGGACAGCTTGATTGTAATCATGTATAGTCTTTGCACTGACTGGATGGCACAAACAAATAAGCTTTTCACTATGCTTAAGAAAGAACTGCAGATGCTCGAAAAATTGAAGGTAGACAAAAATGCTGGAGAAACTCAGCAGGTGAGGCAGCATCTCTGGAGCGAAGGAATAGGTGATGTTTCAGTCCTAAACATCACCTAACCTCATTCTCCTGCCTTCTCCCCATAACCTCTGACACCCGTACTAATCAAGAATCCATCTATCTCTGCCTTAATATCCATTGACTTGGCCTCCACAGCCTTCTGTGGCAAAGATTCCCACAGATTCACCACCCTCTGACTAAAGACATTTCTCATCTTCTTCCTAAAAGAACATCCTTTAATTCTAAGGCTGTGATCTCTAGTCCTAGACTCTCCCGCTACTGGAAACATCCTCTCCACATCCACTCCATCCAAGCCTTTCACTGTTCAGTACGTTTCAATGAGGTCCCCTCATCCTTCTAAACTACAGCGAATATAAGCCCAGTGCTGACAAACGCACATCATATGTTCGATGGTTTCAGGGGTTATGGGGAGAAGGCAGGAATTGGGGCGGGGGGGGGGGGGGTTAGGGAGAGATTGATCAGCCATGATTGAATGGTGGAGTAGACTTGATGGGCTGAACGGCCTAATTCTTCACCTATCACTTACGGTCGTATATATTAATGAAGTGTTTGGAAAGTATGAGCCACTTCTGCAGGAGCTGGCATGTGCTCGGGGTTAAACTCGCTGACGTTTGAGCAGCGTCTGTCTGTCTGTCATGGAATTTGTGAGTAATCTGTTCCCTGCAGGACTTACTGCTGGCAAGTTGCATGTTGAGTGAATAATATTTGTGGCAGGGTGTCTGGAGTGCAATCAGCTCAGTGTTGGAAGGTTGTCAGAACATCATCCATCTGAATATTAAACATCCAGTGCAAACTTCATTCCAATAGTCTTGGTCGACTTGTATACATCGCCACTGTTACCCGTTAAAATGGGACTTGCTTGCTTGGCACCTGGACAGTACTTGGCATACCCATGCCACTGCCACCACGCACTCCCCCTGGGTCTAAACTCTGCCGCAGTTGAACTATTCAAAGGCTGCCTTTCAAAGTCAGGCGTTGCATCTGAAGTGTTTGGGAAAAAAATATTCAGAGATGTGAGAAAGTTAAATTAGTAGAAGAAGAGAGACAGAGACAGAGTGCTGGAGTAACTCAGCAGGTCAGGCAGCATCTGTGGAGAACATGGATAGGTGACGTTTCACAGAGTGCTGGAGTAACTCAGCGGGTCAGGCAGCATCTGTGGAGAACATGGATAGGTGACGTTTCACAGAGTGCTGGAGTAACTCAGCGGGTCAGGCAGCATCAGTGGAGAACATGGATAGGTGACGTTTCACAGAGTGCTGGAGTAACTCAGCGGGTCAGGCAGCATCTGTGGAGAACATGGATAGGTGTCGTTTCACAGAGTGCTGGAGTAACTCAGCGGGTCAGGCAGCATCTGTGGAAAACATGGATAGGTGACGTTTCACAGAGTGCTGGAGTAACTCAGCGGGTCAGGCAGCATCTGTGGAGAACATGGATAGGTGACGTTTCACAGAGTGCTGGAGTAACTCAGCGGGTCAGGCAGCATCTGTGGAGAACATGGATAGGTGATGACTCAGTCGGAACCCTTCTTCAGATGAAGTTGGATTTGATAGAGTCATAGAGCTGAACAGCACAGCCCCCATGGCCCACCTTGTCCATGCCGACCGTGTGTTATATACGGCCTGTATTCCTCTAAACCCTTCCTGTCCATATATCTGTTCAAATGTCTTTTAAAAGTCATAACTATCCACTTCTATAGTGCCCTCTGGCAGCTCATTCCAGATACAGACTATCCCCTGAGTGGAAAAAGTTGCCCCTGAGGTCTCATAAACTCATGTCAGAGGAGCAGGATTAAGCCATTCGGCCCATCAAGTCTACTCTGCCACTCAATCATGGCTGATCTATCTCTCCCACTCAGCTCCCTTCTCCTTCCTTCTCCCCACAATCCTTGACACCTGTACTAATCAAGAATCTCTGGCTTAAAAATACCCCAAAATCTCTCTTAAATTGCTTCCCTCTCACTTTTTAGACGTATAGTAGGTTCAGGACCCTCTACTTTGGGGAAAAGTGAGCGTTCACTTTACCCATGCCCCTCATGATCTTGTGCATCTCAATAAGGACCCTCCCCCCCCTCCCCCGCCAGTCACCACAGTAAAGGAATCAAGAATAGTCTCCGTTTGCACATCTTATTGAAACATATAAGATTATTAAGGGTTTGGACACGCTAGAGGCAGGAAACATGTTCCCGATGTTGGGGGAGTCCAGAACCAGGGGCCACACACACACACCCATAGTTTAAGACTAAGGGGTAAGCCATTTAGAACGGAGACGAGGAAACACTTTTTCACACAGAGAGTTGTGAGTCTGTGGAATTCTTTGCCTCAGAGGGCAGTGGAGGCAGGTTCTCTGGATACTTTCAAGTGAGAGCTAGATAGGGCTCTTAAAGATAGTGGAGTCAGGGGATATGGGGAGAAGGCAGGAACGGGGTACTGATTGGGGATGATCAGCCATGATCACATTGAATGGCAGTGCTGGGTCGAAGGGCCGAATGGCCTACTATTGCACCTATTGAGTATTGTCTATTGCCAGAAAATCTAGTCCGTTGGTCATTTGGAATTATTGATCTTGCAGAGATCTGACATTCAAGTACCGGTGGATTGTAATGATATCTGCAATAACATTGGCTAACTGTATCACCATTAACAGAGCCTCAGGGTTGTACACCAGAGACAGTTTGTGGCCAGCCCACTGGGAAATTGACAAAATATTTCATATCCACGTACCGAGATGGAACAAAAGATTTTGTAAAGGTTCAAGCTGCATGAATGAGACGTGTATTTTCTAAATGTTGAACCTGTACTTCATGACTATCCATTAGGGTACAATATTCACAATACCGTCATAAATATAAACTCCATAATCAGAAGCTGTTAGTGAAAAGACATCTAACCATAAAAGCACTCGAGCTGAGTAAACAAAGAGGCTGGAATTGAAAACCCTGCGGGGAGTCTGAAGGACATTTCATTTCCTCCTGACATTAAATATCAGGCTGCAGTTTTCCGATTCCAATCAGAGTTGAAAGTTTGGAAACTTGCATTTTTCGACTGGAAATGTAACCCCATCATGAATTCCCAACAACAACCAGACTGCCGCCCCACCTGAAACCCATTATGGACCCTCAAGAAACATTTAGACTGCTACTTGGATAGGACAGGTTTAGAGGGATATGGGCCAAATGCAGGCAGGTGGGACCAGTGTGTACAATACAGTACGATAGAACTTATTGGTCTGTCAACAGTCATAAAAACTCAAAATATAGGAAAGATGAAATTAAAGTGACTAGTGGAAAGGATTGGGGATGTGCAAAGATTGGGGAAGGGGGGGAGGGGGGGAGGGGGAGGTGATAGAGGAGTCAGTCCACCTCATGACAGAAGGGGGAGGAGTTGTACAGTTGTACTGGAGAAGTTAAAAGCATGACCTCGGCTTCTCCAGGTGAGCATAGGAAGGATGGAGCAGGTGGATGATGGCATCCTCCTGTTGGCCGGTATGGGCAGGTTGGGCTGAAGGGCCTGTTTTCATGGCTATAAGCGCGACCCCATAGTAACTGTCCAATGCCTGTTTGACCACCTGGAATGTAATTCAGAATTATGAAGTTGTCTCAAAGATCGTCCAAAACAATTGCAGCAGATCGGCGGGGCGAGAGGGGAATGGAGTTCTGCTTCTCAGGTTGGGAGGAGCGAAGGAGAGAAAAACGTTGTTAGGACAAAGGCAAAGAGGCTAGTGTCATTGTCAATTACATTGTCACACTGATCATTCTGCCTAAAGGTCCCGAACAAAAACATTACCTGTCCATTCCCTCCACAGATGCTGGCCGACTCACTCAGTTTCAGTTTAGTTTAGAGATACAGCGTGGAAACAGGCCCTTCGGCCCACCGAGTTCGCTCCGACCAGCAATCCCCGCACACTAACACTGTCCGACACACACTAGGCTCAACGTACAATTTTACCAAAACCAATTAGCCAACAAACCTGGACGTCTTTGGAGTGTGGGAGAAAACCGGAGCACCCGGAGAAAACCCACGCAGTCACGGGGAGAACGTGCAAACTCGGTACAAATTACTCGTAGTCAGGATCGAACCTGGGTCTCTGGAGCTGTAAGGCAGCAACTCTACCGCTGTGCCATTGTGCCATCTGTTCCTCCAGCACTTTGTTTTTAGCTCACTATGGTATTTGGAAAAGGGTTTAAAACTTTAAGCAGGTTTATTGGAAACTTCAAACTGAAAAATGAGATGGGTTTTTATTCTCAGTGAGAATTGGACATTCAAAGGTTCAAAGGTCAGTTTATTGTCACATGCACCAATTGATGTCCAGTGAATCTCGATTTACCATACAGCCATACTAAACAAAGCAACAAGACACACAACTACATAAAAGTTCATGTAAACATCCACCACAGCGGATTCCACACATTCCCCACTGTGATGGAAGGCAATAATGTCTCATCTTCTTCCCTCATTTTCTCAGCAGAACTAAACCCAGGAGAATGGCAGAAGGGAAGTTGATACGTTCCCAATAGATTCTCCAGTCGTACATCATATCATGCAATTTGCCCTTTCTTGGAAACTCAGCTTGAACATCATTAATTAGCTTGTTTATCTCAATCAAATTATGAATGTGTCTGGCTGTTGTCACTGTGATGTATAACTGTGGCCATCAGAGAGATTGGGCATTATGAGTGTTCTGTCATCAAAAAAGGAATACTACAAATCAAATCAATATCCCTGCCACAGACTGGAACCCTCTCAGGATCAATAACCCCAGTTGCAGACAATGCACCCCGAGCATCGGAAAGATACAGCCAATGTTCGGTGACTACAGCAAACATTGTCCATCTTTGCAATGCAATGTTTCGTTCAGTTTCTCCTGTAACATTTTAAGTTTGACACAATATTTCAGTATTTGTGACAAAATGCATCCACCCTTGAGGTTACCCACCACATTTGCAAAGAACGGTGACTCGTGGATGATGTTTCGGAGCGGGACCCTTCTTCAGACACGACCCCGCTAACCAGCACTCTGTGAAACGTCACCTATCCATGTTCTCCACAGATGCTGCCTGACCCGCTGAGTTACTCCAGCACTCTGTGAAACGTCACCTATCCATGTTCTCCACAGATGCTGCCTGACCCGCTGAGTTACTCCAGCACTCTGTGAAACGTCACCTATCCATGTTCTCCACAGATGCTGCCTGACCCGCTGAGTTACTCCAGCACTCTGTGAAACGTCACCTATCCATGTTCTCCACAGATGCTGCCTGACCTGCTGAGTTACTCCAGTACTCTGTGAAACGTCACCTATCCATGTTCTCCACAGATGCTGCCTGACCCGCTGAGTTACTCCAGCACTTTGTGTCTATCTTAGCCTGCCTGTGATCGCTCGTACCAGATGAGGATGAGAGTGCTGATTTCAATGGATCTTGAAAGTCAGGAGAAAAATGTGGAAGACCACAGAACCAGAGACACGTTTCTCTATCCAAGTCTTTTAGCAGAGTGCGCTGAATATTTGTTTAATTGTGCATTGGAAATATATTTCAAACATATTATATGTTGCATAAATTAATTCTATCCTATTGGCTGCTTGCATATACAAATGTAGTTGTGTTTGCTGAACAGTGGACTTGACTTCCTGACTTAGTCAGAGCATTGTTGTCCATTGACCACTCCAAAGACGTACAGGTTTGTAGATCAATTGGCTTGGTATAAATGTAAAATTGTCCCTAGTGTGTGTAGGATAGGTTTAATGTGCGGGGATCGCTGGTCGGCGCGGACTCGGTGGGCCGAAGGGCTTGTTTCAGAGTTGAGTGTGGAATTCTCTGCGTCAGAGGGCGGTGGAGGCCGGTTCTCTAGATACTTTCAAGAGAGAGCTAGATAGGGCTCTTGAAGTTAGCGAAGTCAAGGGATATGGGGAGAAGGCAGGAACGGGGTACTGATTGTGGATAATCAGCCATGAACACATTGAATGGCGGTGCTGGCTTGAAGGGCTGAATGGCCTACTCCTGCACCTATTGTCTATTGTATCTCTAAACTAAACTAAACTAAATGAATAGGAAGGAACTGCAGATGCTGATTTAAACCGAAGGTAGATACAAAAAGCTGGAGTAACTCAACAGGCCAGGCAGCTTTTCTGGAGAGGAATGGGTGACGTTTCAGGTCAAGACCCTCCTTCAGACTAAATTAGGATTTGAGTCTTACTTTGTGTCTCTCTCCAGTCCCATCGTGGTGAAGGGTGACAATATCTTTATTTGATATTGAACAAATGTGACTGGTGTAGGCAGATGGGCCGTATCATAAACAGTCTCAGTTACACGAGGAAATCCTTCCAGAAAGATCCACGGAAACAGATGGAAAATTGCTTTAAAAAAAAAAAAACATTCTAAAGAAAAATATTGTGGAGGAAAGAGAGATGTGTCTAATTGTGTTGCTTTTTCAAGATCACTGCCACAGTAATGGTGGACAAAATAGCCATAATTTGTGCTGCAACTATCCATGATCTTATGATCCTTGCAAGCTCATTGAAAAACAGTGTGGAGAATACAGATTAGTACTAATCATCAGTGTTGGATTACAGCCAATAGTAACATTTCATGTCATATAAAATAACTAAGTCTCTGATAAAACATCGATGCTCCTGCAAGTGCCGTGCCCCAAAATAAACATAAAACTCCAAATGTGATGGCTTTCGAAGATTATTCAAATGCAGCAATTAGACTATGAGAGCATGGTGTTATAAATCAGAACATTTAATTTGTGCCGGGTTTGAAGTCGTGTTTTTTTTCAGACTTGGCCAAATGTTGGGTTTCATAATCCAGATATCGCCACCTTCCATAACACTGTTCCATTCATTCATCTGTACCTGGTGTGAACCTTGCAGTCAATTCCTGCTGAGATGTGGGCCAAGAGTCAAGAGAGTTTTATTGTCATGCGTCCCTGGCATTCTGACTTGCTGCAGCACAACACAATATGTAAACATAGTATACTGTAAACAATATAATAAACGAGAACAAAAATGCTTAGTGTGTGTACTGACCCAAACTCCACACCCTGTGAGGTTCCAACACACTGTAGGCAGCAGAGAGCCCATCTGAAGAAGGGTCTCGACCCGAAACGTCACCTATCCATGTTCTCCACAGATGCTGCCTGACCCGCTGAGTTACTCCAGCACTCTGTGAAACGTCACCTATCCATGTTCTCCACAGATGCTGCCTGACCCGCTGAGTTACTCCCAGCACTCTGTGAAACGTCACCTATCCATGTTCTCCACAGATGCTGCCTGACCCGCTGAGTTACTCCAGCACTCTGTGAAACGTCACCTATCCATGTTCTCCACAGATGCTGCCTGACCCGCTGAGTTACTCCAGCACTCTGTGAAACGTCACCTATCCATGTTCTCCACAGATGTTGCCTGACCCGCTGAGTTACTCCAGCACTATGTGAAACGTCACCTATCCATGTTCTCCACAGATGCTGCCTGACCCGCTGAGTTACTCCAGCACTCTGTGAAACGTCACCTATCCATGTTCTCCACAGATGCTGCTGACCCACTGAGTTACTCCAGCACTATGTGAAACGTCACCTATCCATGTTCTCCACAGATGCTGCCTGACCCCCTGAGTTACTCCAGCACTCTGTGAAACGTCACCTATCCATGTTCTCCACAGATGCTGCCTGACCCGCTGAGTTACTCCAGCACTCTGTGAAACGTCACCTATCCATGTTCTCCACAGATGCTGCCTGACCCACTGAGTTACTCCAGCACTATGTGAAACGTCACCTATCCATGTTCTCCACAGATGCTGCCTGACCCACTGAGTTACTCCAGCACTCTGTGAAATGTCACCTATCCATGTGCTGAGTTGGATGATCAGCCATGATCATATTGAATGGCGGTGCAGGCTCGAAGGGTGGAATGGCCTACTCCTGCACTTATTTTCTATGTTTACCACAGATGCTGCCTGACCCACTGAGTTACTCCAGTACTCTGCGTCGGTCTTCAAGGTTGAATGTTTCAAGGTTTCAAGGTCAGTTTGTTGTCATGTACCAATCAAGGTACAGTGACATTTGAGTTACCATACAGCCATACCGTGTTCTACTTCCTCGTGTCCGGCCATCTTCTATATCACGTCTTTCCAGTGGTTGGAGCAGGCGAGCGCAGCAGCATTTGGTTTGGCCAGGTCATCTTCGGTACATCGTGGAGCTTGGCTACATCTCATGATGTGTTCCATGGTTTGGGATTTGCCACACACACACATGCATCGGAAGTTGCTATTTTCCATTTCTTTATGGACGGACACCTTGCAGCCATCTCAATGTTGATGACAGAAACTGTACCACAGTGACTGACTGAAGTAGCCAATTCTGCAACCACCAACCGTCAACGCCAGTCAAAGCAACAAGACACGCAGCCACATCAAATAAAAGTTAAGATAAACATCCACCACAGTGGATTCCACATTCCTCACTGTGATGGAAGGTAATAAAGTCTAATCTTCTTCCACTTTATTCTCCCGCGGTCGGGGCTGTCGAACCGTCCGCATTCGGGGCGATCAAAGCTCCTGCAGCTGGCGATCCAAAACCTTCGCATCGGGGTCATCGAAACTCCCACATCGGGACGGTTGAAACTCTCCGTGGCTTGGAGCTTTTCACTGTATGTTTAAGAAAGAACTGCAGATGCTGGAATAATTGAAGGTAGACAAAAAATGCTGGAGAAACTCATCGGGTGAGACAGCATCTATGGAGCGAAGGAATAGGCGACGTTTTGGGTCAAGATCCTTCTTCAGATTCAATAATATGATTCTGTAAGATCACCAAGTCATCACTTACCCTTCTGAGTTATATTTTATCACAGATAACTTGTTTCCTCATGCATACACTTGGTAACCCACTGAGAAGATGTTTCTTTTGCCGAGCTGTGCAATGGATTGAGTGACAGCGTAACACAGCAGACCATTACCATTGGCAGGGCAACTACTTGGTACGTGGACGTGATGGAAAGGTATCACAAAACTGTAATGCTGAGCTAGATGGCTCACATCAGGTGGGATAGATTTCTGCATTTCTTTTTGCAGGAAATGAGCTCAACTAACTCTGTGCAAGATGCAATTCTAAACAGGAATGGTTCATGTTTGGTGCATCCACATTACATTTACACTGAAATTTAGTGATTTTGTGGAAATTGCAAAGGATCCCCCATTATCTACTTTGCTGAAACATACCTGACTCCAGGTGATGCAAGGTGGCTTTTATAACTGGTGTGAATTAACGTCATTGCAAAGAGCAGACCAGCCAAGGAGAGGCTCATTAACTCCCAGGACTAAGAAACAGAGAGATCTCAGTTCAGTTTCAGTTGAGTTTATTGCCACGTGTACCGAGGTACAGTGAAAAGCTTTTGTTACGTGCTAACCAGTCTGCAGAAAGACAATACATGATTACAGTCGAGCCATTTGCAGTGTACAGATACATGATAAGGGAATAACATTTAGTGCAAGGTAAAGCCAGCAAGGTAAGATCGTCCGAGGATCTCCAATCTTGGAATCGATCTGACGGTGGTGGAACAGGCAGAGTAAATCAGAAGATAGACACAAAAAGCTGGAGTAACTCGGCGGGTCAGGCAGCATCTCTGGAGAGAAGGAATGGGTGACTTTTCGGGTCCAGATCACAATTCAGACATGTTACTTGCCTGAATTGGCTGAAGAATAGAATACAAATGATACTGGAGTCTCAGAAACAGTGGTCAGTGTCCAGTGGGATTACTGCATACCTGGCGGCATGGAGGCCCAGCGGTAGAGTTTCTGCCTTACAGCGCTTTCAGCTCTAGAGACACGGGTTCGATTCCGACCATGGGTGCTGTCTGTACGGAGTTTGTATGTTCTCCCCGTGACCACGTGCGTTTTCTCTGAGATCTTTTGTTTCCTCCCACGCTCCAAAGACATACAGGTTTGTAGGTTAATTGGCTTGGTTTTTGTAAAAATTGTCCCTAGTGGGTGTAGGATAGTGTTAATGTACGGGGATCGTTGGTCGGTGCGGGCTCGGTGTGCCAAAGGGCCTGTTTCTGTGCTGTATCTCTAAACTAAACTAAAATCTAATCCCCACAGTTTGGAGAGGATAGGTGCGATTTCAATAGACAATAGGTGCAGGAGTAGGCCATTCGGCATTTCGAGCCAGCACCGCCATTCACTGTGATCATGGCTGATCATCCACAAAACCCTCTCATCCTTCTAAAGCCCAGCCACTCTATTCTCTCAGCATATGACAATCCCACCATCCCGGGAATTAACCTTGTTAACCCTCAGTAGCAAAAATGTCCCTCCTCAAATTTGGAGATCAAAACGGCACACAATACTCCAGGTGTGTGGTCTCACCAGGGCCCTGTACAACTACAGAAGAACCTCTTTGCTCCTATACTCAACTCCTCTTGTTATAAAGGCCAACGTGCCATTCGCTTTCTTCATTGCCTGCTGTACCTGCATGTTTATTTTCATTGACTGATGAACAAGGAATTTCATGAGGAACATAAGGATATTCACATGGCCATTGCCAGGGCTGGAGGCAGAGAGTGGGTATGAGGGGAAACTAGGTGGGATGAGGGCCAAGGGGAGAGTTTGAAAATTATGAGCTGCTTAAACAGGATTAATTCAATTGCTCTAATCGAGAGATCAGTAACCAGGAGCACAGATATAGAAACATGGACAATAGGTGCAGGAGTAGGCCATTCAGCCCTTCGAACCAGCACCACCATTCAATATGATCATGGCTGATCATCCACAATCAGTATGCCGTTCCTGCCTTCTCCCCATATCCCTTGATTCCATTAGCCCTAAGAGCTAAATCTAACTCTCTCTTTGTGCCTCCAATCCTTGTGGCTCCAATCATTTCTTTGTCATTTGTCTGTCACTTACTGTAATTGTGACCAATGACCTTTTGCACAGCCTCACAGCTGTTGCTCCATGCTGGCTGGCTCTGATGTGTGTTCATTATACTGACAAACCGCAGAGATGAGAAATTCACTCGCTCAGCTAGGCTGAGTTCCTGAGCCCCGGCCGCAGGGGGGCAAATTGCTGGCAAGAGCAGGAAGGCAGATTACTATAAAAATGGTGTCAAGTTAGGAAAAGGAGAAGTACAACAAAATCTGGGTGTCTTTGTTCATCAGTCACTGAAAGTAAGCATGAAGTGAAGAAAGCGGATGGCATGTTGGCCTTCATAACAAGAGGAGTTAAGTATAGGAGTAAATAGGTCTTTCTGCCCTGGAGTAGTATTATGTGCAGTTTTGGTCTCCAATTTTGAGGAAGGACATTCTTGCTATTGAGGGAGTGCAGGGTAGGTTCACCAGGTTAATTCCCTGGATTGCAGGACTGTCATATGTTGAAAGAATGGAGCTACTGGGCTTGTTACACTGGAATTTAGAAGGATGTGAGGGGATCTTGTTGAACCATATAGGATTATTAAGGGATTGGACGTACTAGAGGCAGGAAACATGTTCCCGATGTTGGGGGAGTCCAGAACCAGGGAGTCTAGAACAGTTTAAGAATAAGGGGTAGGCCATTTAGAACAGAGATGAAAAAACACTTTTTCACCCAGAGAGTTGCGAATCTGTGGAATTGTCTGCCTCAGAAGGCAGCGGAGACCAATTCTCTGGATGCTTTCAAGAGAGAGTTAGATAGAGCACTTAAGACAGCGGAATCAAGGGATATGGGGAGAAGGCAGGAACGGGATACTGATTGTGGATGATCAGCCATGATCACAGTGAATGGCGGTGCTGGCTCGAAGGCTGAATGGCCTCCTCCTGCACCTATTGTCTATTGTTTATAACTTCAACCCGCCGATCGGCCATGGAAGTCATAGAAACAGAAACCAACCTCCCTTCTATTCAAGAAGGAACTGCAGATGCTGGAAGATCAAAGGTACACAAAAATGCTGGAAAAACTCAGCGGGTGCAGCAGCATCTATGGAGCTTCCCTTCTATTCACTCCATTTATACCTCACGCTGCCTCGGCAAGGCCAGCAGCATAATCAAGGACGAGTCACACCCTGGCCACTCCCTCTTCTCCCCCCTACCATCAGGCAGAAGGTACAGAAGTGTGAATATGCACACCTCAAGATTCAGGGACAGTCCCAGCTGTAATCATCCTACCACAACCAGAGAGCAGTGCTGAACTACTATCTAGATCATTGGTGACCCTCAGACTATCCTTGATCTGACTTTGCTGGCTATACCTTGCACGAAACGTTATTCCCTTATCATGTGTCTGTACACTAAATGGATTGATTGTAATCATGTATTGTCTTTCCAAACGTCACCCATTCCTTCTCTCCAGAGATGCTGCCTGTCCCGCTGATTTACTCCAGCATTTTGTGTCTATCTTTGGTTTTAAAGCAGCATCTGCAGTTCCTTCCTGCACCACTCTCTATGTGTGCCAGTAACAGAAGTGGTTCTGCAATCACTCACATCACAATCGCTCCACTCATAACACCGACAGCGACATTTATTCACATTATTCCCTTATCATGTATCTAAGTATACACTGTAAATGGCTCACTTGTAATCATGTGCAGTCTTTCCACTGACTGGTTAGCACGCAACATAAGCTTTTCACTGTACCTCGGTACACGTTACAATAAACTAAACTCAAACTCAGCCGATATCTCTGGAGATTCACCTCAGTCTGAAGCCGTTCTCTCCATCCATGCTGCCTGCAATCTATTTCCAGCACCTTCTGTTTTACTGATCTGCCAGTGTGGAATAACAACACCAATGCTGGTGACACAAGGAACTGCAGATGCTGCAAATGAGCAAAACACAAAGTGCTGGAGGAACTCAGCAAGTCAAGCAGCATCTGTGGAGGGAATGGACAGACCATGGTCCGAGCAAGTCTGAAGGGTCGTGACCAGAAACATTGTCTGTCCGAGAATAGATTCAATATTATCACATGTACTGAGGTACAGTGAACAGCTTTATTGTAGATGTTATTCAATCAATCATAGAAAAATAGGCACAGGAGTAGGCCATTCGGCCCTTTGAGCCAGCACCAGATAATGTTATGCATAAATACAATTAATCCTGGCTGATCTACCCTTCCCCATCAACTCCATTCTTCTGCCTTCTCCCTATAACCCCGGACCCCTGTACTAATCATGAAGTGCTGGAGGAATGCAGTACAGAGTGCACTCCTCCACAGACACTGCCTGTCCCGTTGAGATCTCCAGCACCTTGTTTTCCACATTTACCATGCTCCGAGTGCGATATAGGTGATGAGTTCACACCTCAGGAAGCCAGGCCAACTGCCAGTGTACACATACTGTGCAAGCTCATCCACGCCAACAATTAGATCGCAATGAAATGTAGAACCAGTAACTTATTTTGGAAGTTTTGTGTTAACCTGCCAACTTGGCTTCCAACCAAACGAATATTTTAATTGCAAATGAATCTGGAGATGAGGGTGAGTAACAGCCCGACACAGTGTGCGGCTGATACACCAGATATCTCGGCGGTTGCGTTACTGCCCTAGTGCGTCAATACTCTAAGAATAAGAATCCAGGAGAACAGAAGGTTTATGCCAACTTGAAACGTTCTGAAAACTTGTCTTCAACTTAAAAACAAATCTGCCTTCTCGGGTTCGGTCAACATAGTTCACGGATATGGTTCAGCAAAGGAAACACAACTCTGTTAGATAATTGGACTCACACTGTGAAGCAAGCCATGCCCACCTCCGATCCTCAGCCCAGCAACTATATCTATCTCTATATAACTAAAAGCCTTTGTCTTGCTTGTATCTCTGTGTTCATCATTCTGGTTAATTACTATCTCCTTCCAAACGCTAGGCCGCAGCCTTCCCATTTCCACACACCCTACTCACATTTTTCCCGTGATGGTGATAAACATCTTCCTGTCGCATTTCCATCTATATTTCCAAAATTATTAATCGTTCACATTTTTTAAAACAGCCCAATTTCTTCACACTCACCCATTTTGGGGGGAACTGCACTCGCAAGGCAGGACGGGCCACTACGGGCGGGAGGGGCACTCCAGCACTCCAACCTCGCCTCACCCCCCCCCCCCCCCTTCCCCCCTCCCCCTACCCCCCTCCCCCTCTCCACCTCCACTCCAACCCCCCACCACCACCCTTCCCCTCCCCTCCCCCATTTGGTCTAGTCATCAATAAATGGAACTCGTCTGAAGAAGGGTCTCGACCCAAAACGTCACCCATACCTCTCTCTCCAGAGATGCTGCCTGTCCTGCAGTTGCTCCAGCATCTTGTGTCTATCTTCAGTGTAAACCAGCATCTGCAGCTCCTCCCTACACATAACTGGTTATCACCCAACCTGCAACTAACAATCCACCGTCTCCTTGATCATCGTAACTTTTTTGCAATCTTAGTTCTCTATCTATCTCTCCAAGAAATCACCGTCTATCCCTCACCCCTCTATATCCCTCGATGTCCCCTCCTCCCCCAGAGATGACTCAGTCTTAAGAAGGGGAGTAGGCTTCGGCCCTTCGACCCGCCAAATGTCATGGCTGACATCCAACTCAGTATCCCGTACCTCCTCTCTCCAGAGATCCCTGCTCCCTCTTAAATATAGCCAATGAACTGGCCTCAACTACCCTCTGTGGCAATCCCAGCATTTTGTGTGTATCAGCATTTTTGGTGTAAAACCAGCATCTGCAGTTCCTTCCCACACATGAATAAATGTTGCCTTGCAAGCAGCCACCACATGCTGTAAGTGTGGTGATCCACGCACCCCATCGTTCCAGCTGGCACTAACATCACATATTCCCAAAATAATTCTCAAGTGTTGTTGCCGTACTGTTTACTGCATGTAAGGATGACATTATCTTTTACCTCGTCTTTGGGTCAGAGATTATTCCTTGTAAAGTTGCTTAAAAAATGACTTTCTTGGGGTGGCACGGTGGCGCAGCTGTGGAGTTGCTGCCTCACAGCGCCAGAGCCCCGGGTTCAACCCTGACCACGGGTGCTGTCTGTAAGGAGTTTGTACGTTCTACCTGTGACCGCGTGGGCTTTCTCCGGGTGCTCCGGTTTCCTCTCACACTTCAAAGATGTACAGTTTTGTAGGTTAGTTAGATTCTGTAAATTGTAAATTGACTCTAATGATTAGTTTAGTTTATTGTCACGTGTACCAAAGTACAGTGAAAAGCTTTTGTTGCGTGCTATCCAGTCAGCAGAAAGACTATATATGATTACAATCACAGTGTATCACAGTACATTAACAGTACAGTACAAGGGAATAACATTTAGTGCAATGTAAAGCCAGCAAAGTCCGATCAAGGAAGGTCTCCAAGGAGGTAGATGGTGTGTATGATAGAATGATGGTGTACGAAATGATCACTTGTCTGCACGGACTCAGTGGGCCAAAGGGCCTTTTACCACACGCTATTATCTGAAGTGGACAGTGTAAAGATTTAGCAGCTTTGAAGCTCAAGCATGATCATTACACAGTATGTGGTAATGTTTGCATTAACACATCTTTGTTGCCTGGTTTCTTACTGTGAGCGATTGTCCAGGCTAATCACATTTTTAAATGATCATCTACATCTATTAAGTCATCTCCCTTTATTGCAAATCTGCTTGTCATATAATCTTGTTCCATGCGAAACGCGTTTATGACACTCGCCTGGCCATTAACTTTGTACCATTAGCTCCACACACTAGATCATAAACGGACCACAAGCCAAGTTGTGTTGATAGAAGCTCTTCCCTAGTGACCAAGAACAACTTTAATGCATTCTCTGCATTAATCATTCATTGTTTTGCATTGCATTTTCTGCTAGGTCAGAAAGATCACAGAAAATTATTGAAGAGATCATTTTATATGAAGACAAATAAATTCAATGTTACTGGTTAAATCATGGCTTACTATCTTTGACAGAAGATAGACACAGAATGCTGGAGTAACTCAGCGGGACAGGCAGCATCTCTGGTGAGAAGGTCTGGGTGGCATTTCGGGCTGAGACCATTCCTCAGACAGAATTTTTGTTATCTTTGGTATAAACGAGCTTCTGCAGTTCCTTCCTACACAATGTTTGACAGGTTCACCACAGAAAGCACAGAACCAGCCTGAAAAATAGTCACGGCACTGGCAAAAATGTGGAATATCATAGTTTCAAAACAAATGCAAAACAAGAAATAAAGGCACAGGAAATGATTGAATGGGTCACACGACTAGGAAACTCGTACACGACACGGGATGTGGAGCGACCACAGAGCCTACTATGCTTACTCCAACACACAGTAAGATTGTGGCTCATCTTCTAGAAGATGGTTTCCTGGATAGAGAGCTATGGGCCAAATGGCACTAGCCCAATTTGCTAACTTGATCAGCAAAGCACAAGATGGGCTGAAGGGTTTGATTCTATGCTAAAACTCTCTCTGCCTCTATAACAGAGTCAAGAGAGGCAAGGGTGTTTATTTATCACATGTACCAACAACAGAACAATTACATTCTTGCTTGCAGCAGCATAACATACCCGTAAACATGACAGCATTAACACACAGTTAATAGTCAATAAACTAAAATTCAATAACTTAATGACTATGACTTCACACATGCTTTCAAAATTGTAAATGGTAAAAAATGGCAACCAATACATTCTTGTCTATTTTGTAGCTAGACACAAAATGGTGGAGTATCTCAGCGGGATGAGCAGCATCTCTGGAGAGAAAGAATGGTTGACGTTTCGGGTCGAGACCCTTCTTCAGACTTGACCCGAAACGTCACCCATTCCTTCTCTCCAGAGGTGCTGCCTGTCCTGCATTTTGTCTCTCTCTTCAATTTAAACCAGCATCTGCAGTTCCTTCCTTCGCATCCCGTCTATCATGTGTTGGTGCCAATGTGGGATTTCAGTCCCGGAATGTTCAAGCTAAGCAAAAATGGAATGATGAAATCCGTTCATTTGTCTTACTGTGGAATGAAGCAATTTATCAAATTAGACTCAGTCTTGTCCATTAACACAGCTCACATTTGCTGAGATTGAAGGCATGCAAATAGACAAGGATCCATCCCCTGCCACTAACTCAGACACCTCTTCCCGAAGGCTGCAACTCAGCAAGTTCAGTTGAACAAGATCCAGAACCAGGGGCCACAGTTTAAGAATAAGGGGTAAGCCATTTAGAACGGAGACGTGGAAACACGTTTTCACACAGAGTTGTGAGTCTGTGGAATTTTCTGCCTCAGAGGGTGGTGGAGGCCAGTTCTCTGGATACTTTCAAGAGAGAGCTAGATAGCACTCTTAAAAATAGCGGAGTCAGGGGATATGGGGAGAAGGCAGGAACGGGGTACTGATTGGGGATGATCAGCCATGATCACATTGAATGGCGGTGCTGGCTCGAAGGGCCGAATGGCCTATTTATGCCCCTATGTTCTGATACGGTCTGATGGTCTTCCTCGAGCACTGTGTGTTTTGCTCAGGATCTGCAGTTTCTTGTCTCTCCAGAGAGCCATCCTCTCCTCAGTACCGACTACAAGCGATCTACTTATTTATAGCTGGGAAGAAAGCACAAACAAGGGAGTTTTATGGAGAGTCGATGGATGTGGAAAGTGTTTTACGTGGCCCAGAAACGACAACAAAAGATTGCAGCATGAAAGTCAGCAGAAGAAAAAAAAGAATGAACAGGTTCAATGTAACTATCTCAACTGAAGGTGATGAATGTTTGAAATGGATTTCCTGAGAAAGCTGTCAAGACTGATAAGAACAATAATCAGAAGCAGATGAACAGGCCGTTGGCAAGCAAATCAATTAAGGAATTTAGGCAGTGCCCTGGACGCTTTGTGTTGAGCAATGGAGTAAGATGGATGAAATGATATTTTTGTTCTTTATAGCTCTGCCTGGTGTTTATAGGTTTAGACTCATGGGAGAGTGTGGCTGCTGTATCTTCAGCGCAGTAATACTCTGCATGATGGATGTCATTGTTAAAATAATTCATATAATCTCCGCCTGGACACGTGAAAGATGGCGTGGCTGACAAGGGAAGTTAGGGATGGAATAAAACTAAAGGAAAAGGTGTGAAACTAAAACAAAAGGGAGTGCAGCGTAGGTTCACCAGGTTGATTCCCGGGATGGCGGGACTGGCATACGCTGAGAGAATGGAGCGGCTGGGCTTGTACACTGGAATTTAGAAGGATGAGAGGTTATCTTTTTGAAACATATAAGATTATTAAGGGTTTGGACACACTAGAGGCAGGAAACATGTTCCCGATGTTGGGGGAGTCCAGAACCAGGGGCCACAGTTTAAGAATAAGGGGTAAGCAATTTAGAATGGAGATGAAGAAACACTTCATCACACAGAGAGTTGTGAGTCTGTGGAATTATCTGCCTCAGAGGGCGGTGGAGGCCGGTTCTCTGGATGCTTTCAAGAGAGAGTTAGATAGAGCTCTTAAAGATGGCGGAGTCAGGGGATATGGGGAGAAGACAGGAACGGGGTACTGATTGGGGATGATCAGCCATGATTAATTTAAATGGCGGTGCTGGCTCGAAGGGCTGAATGGCCTACTCCTGCACCTATTGTCTATTGGCTTGTTTGTAATCATGTATTGTCTTTCTGCTGACTGGATAGCACGCAGCAAAAACCTTTCACCGTATCTCGGTACACGTGACAATAAACTCAACTCAACTGAAACTGAAACTTTTACTAAAAAGTACAATGTGGTTCGACCATTTGGAACTCATGATCATAAGGTTATAAGGTCATTAGTGATAGGAGTGGAATTAGGCCATTCGGCCCATCAAGTCTACTCCACCATTCAATCATGGCTCGTCTATCTCTCCCTCCTAACCCCATTCTCCTGCCTCTCCCCATAACCTCTGACACCCGCACTAATCAAGAATTAATCTATCTCTTCCTTAAAAATATCCATTGACTTGTGGCCTCCACAAACGTCTGCGGCAAAGAATTCCACAGATTCGCCACCCTCTGACTAAAGAAATTCCTCCTCCTCCTTCCTAAAGGAACGTCCTTTACTTCTGAGCTGTGACCTCTAGTCCTAGACTCTCCCACTAGTGGAAACATCCTCTCCACATCCCCTCTATCCAGGCCTTTCGCTAATCGGTAAGTTTCAATGAGGTCTCTCCTCATCCTTCTAAACTCCAGCGAGTAGAGGCCCAGTGCCGACAAATGCTCATCATATATTAACCTACTCATTCCTGAGGTGCAATGAGAGTCTGAACCCACGGTGGAAACTTTCGGCGCAGATGCCATTACAACTTGTGAAAGAGTCGTCCACATCCGCTCTATCCAAGTCTTTCACGGTGTCAGTATTTGTGCCGCAGCTGGGTAGAAAATATTCCCTTCCAATCTTAACCGCATTCTTCTCTCACTTCACTAAATTAAATAATATTTCTGATTGATAATTTGATGATTGCATTGAGCACTACAAGACTGATATAGTCTTTGCTTTTATTTTATAGAACTTAGCAGTGGAATAAATCTCATGTATCAATAGGTATTTGTGCCAACAGAATAATGAAGGTTCCTTCAGAAAACTGATGATAACATTTTATCACTTTTGGAAAAAGCTCTTATTTTAATTTAGTTGGAAGGAAGGAGATTTTTGTTTTTGTGCAAGTTCTGTGGGTTTGAACTAATCCACTTTATGCAATGACATCAAATCCACAGACAGCTGAGAGAAAAGCTTCTGTGCAACACATCATTCTGCCGTCAACTCTTGTACTCAACTAGTCTCTCAACCCAATCCATTGTTCCAGCCTTACTTCATAGAATCATAAACTGTACAGCACAGAAACAGGCCCTTCGGCCCACCTTGGCCATGCCAAGCAGGTTCACGAGTTCACAAGCGATCAGGAGCAGAATTGAACCATTTGACCCATCAAGTCTACTCCGCCATTCAATCATGGCTGATCTATCTCTCCTCTCAACCCCATTCTACTGCCTTCTCCCCATTAAACCCCTGATACCTGTATTAATCAAGAATCCATCTATCTCTGCCTGAAAAATATCCATTGACTTGGCCTCCACAGCCTTCCGTAGCAATGATTTCCATAGATTCACCACCCTCTGACTAAAGAAATTCTGCCTCTTCTCCTTCCTAAAGGTACGTCCTTTTATTCTGAGCCTGCGCCCTCTGGTCCTAGACTCTCCCACTAGTGAAAACATATTTTCCACATCCACTCTATCCAAGTCTTTCACGATTCGGTAAGTTTCAATGAGGGCCTCCTCTCATCCTTCTAAACTCCAGTGAGTACAGGCCCAGGTGACATATTGGGCCAGTACCTTTTGCCTGTGTTTGACACATAGCCCTCTAAACCCTTCCTATCCATAGATCTGTCCAAACGACTCTTTCACAAGTTGTAATGGCATCTGCGTCTATAGTTTCCACTGGCAGCTCCAGATATGGATGACTGCCCGAGTGAATAAGTTGCCCCCAGGGTCCCTTTGTCAAAAAGTCAGGCATAAATTGCCTGCCCAGTGAAATCTGACCAAGGAGGTTGTGAGTGAGGGTGGGTGTATGAGGGGGAGGAGAGTGGGGGCATTACGTGACATTGGAGAATTCAATGATCATTCTGTTAGGTTGTCAACTACACCAAACAGAATATGATGGGCAGGACAGGTTTGGAGGAATACAGACCAAATGCAGGAAGGTGGGACTAGTGTAGCTGGGACGTGTTGGCTGGTGTGGGCAAGTTGGGCCGAAGGGCCTGTTTCCACACTGTATCACACTATGAGGTGCTGCTCCTCCATTATTGCATGTGGCCTCACTCTGTCAATGGAGGAGACCCAGGACAGAAAGGTCAGTTTTGGAATGGGAAGAGGAGTTTAAATGATTAGAAACCAGGAGATCCTTTTACCATAACCAGTGGCGGACTGGGTCTAAAAATATTGGTTGCCAGGAGACAAAAGGGGCCCAACTCATCAGGGGCCCACTTGCCATCGGGCAAGCTGACACCCTGGCCAGTCCGCCACTGACCATAACTACCTTTGGCCTCTTCCTTTGCCTGAGATGACTTGAGGTCATCTAGTTGGCTGCCTATCCTAGTATGGAACGTCTCAGAGATTTCACGAAGCACTGGAATAGGTTTCATTGATTTAGCTGATAGGTTGATTGATTTAATTGATAGGTGACGTTTCGGATCGAGACCCTTCACCAGACTGAAGGCATTCTTTCACATTGTGTCCTTTTGCATATTAACCAGCGTTTGCAGTTCTATGTTTCTATATTCCTAACTTGCACTGTCCAGCATATCACTTCAGTTGGCAGCTGGAACAAAGACTATTGTCAGCTGCCATGGATGACTAGGCACAGTGGACCGCAGTGGAAAATTAAAAAGATAAAAAAACACAATTTTAATTCAGTGTTTTCTTTAATGAACCACTTAAATGATTCCCATAATAGAATTATTGCTATTTGAAATTCAATTACACTGTACAATTTCAACTCATTTAATAGCTCCAAATTAATTGAATTTATGAAAATATTATCATCAATTGAATTTGCAACCAGTAAAAAATGTCCAGAAAATTATAAACAGCAATTTTCGTGATTTGGCAACAAAATAAGAAGTCAGATTGCGTATTATATAATGTAGTTCCACTCTTAAATCCTTAGCTGGAGAACAAGAAGATCATTTTACGGTTAAGAAGGGCGGCATGGTGTCGCAGTGGTAGAGTTGCTGCCATACAGCGCTTGCAGCGCAGGAGACCCGGGTTCGATCCTGACTACGGGCGCTGTCGGTACGGAGTTTGGACGTTCTCCCCGTGACTGTGTGGGTTTCCTCTGAGATTTTCGGTTTCCTCCCACACTCCAAAGATGTGCGGGTTTGTAGGATAATTGGCTTGGTGTGTGTGTAAATTGTCCCTAGGACATGTAGGATAGTGTTAAGGTGCGGGGATCGCTGGTCGGCGTGGACTCGGTGGGCCGATGGAACTGTATCTCTAAACTAAACTAAAACTACACTAAACTAATGAAGCAGCAAATCAAGGATTATTTTCTGGTTTATAACATACATAGGATGCTGAAGCCTCGTATGTTTATTGACAGACTTTTGACTGATCTTTCTAGCCCAACATAAGCAATACTGACCAGCATTGGGTAGGGTCTTCTGACATCTCCCCATCTTCTGATCATCATCTCTCCTGATCATTTCTACCCACAGTGGGCTACTTCTCCATCTGCCCATCATAGTCATAGAACTGTACAGCACAGAAACAGGCCCTTCGGCCCACCTTGTCCATGCTGACCAAGTTGACACACTGGCCTGGTCCCATTTGTCTGCATTCAGCCCATAGCCCTCTAAACCCTTCCTATCCATAAATCTGTCTGTGTGTCTTTTGAAAGTCATTATTGTATCCACAAGCTATAACTTCCCCAGGCAGCACGTTCCAGATATGGACTATCCTCCAAATTAAAATATTGCCCCTGAGTAACGTCGCTCTTAAATCTCTCCCCTCTCAGCTTAAGCCTGTGCCCTCTAGTTTTAGAATCCTCTGCCCTGGTAAAAAGACTGAGCGCTCACTTTATGCATGTCCCTCATGATCTTGTCACCACTCAGCCTCCTGCGCTCCAAAATAAAATTCCAGCCTATCCAACCTCTCCCTGTGACTCAAGCCCGCAAGGCCAGGTGAATTTCTTCAATTAGTTTAGCGTGGAAACAGGACCTTCAGCCCACCGAATCCACTCCGACCAGTGATCCCCGCACACCAACACTATCCTACACACACTACGGACAATTTACAATTATACCAAGCCAATGAACCTACAAACCTGCACGTCTTTGGAGTGTGGGAGGAAACCAAAGATCCTGTAGGTCACGGCGAGAACGTACAAACTCCGTACAGACAGCACCCGTAGTCAGGATGGAACCCGTGTCTCTGACGCTGTGAGGCAGCAACTCTACCGCTGTGCCACCGTGCTGCCCCTTCTTTACCCTTCTCCTTCCTGTAGCTGGGCGACCAGTACTGCACACTGTGCTCCAAGTGTGCTCACCACCCACTTGTATAGCTCGCTCCACAGACATCTACAAAAGGCTCAATGTTGATGATGGAGAGGCCCAAGATTCAATTCTCTTTTCCACCGAGCTGCCTGGGGCTTCCGGCAGGAATCTGTAGCTCAGAGGTGAAATCTGAAGCCCGTTCCTGCTGATCCATGCATCTCCTTACACCTGCAGGTCTTGCCTGTGTGCAATTTACATAACTCTTGCATGGGAACCAATTTCTAGATGTATCATTGACTGCATCGCCTCCCTTAACAAATATGTTGCCAGATATTCAATACATTTTCAGTATTTGTTTTTTGTCCCAGTGTGAATCCAGTTCACATCAATATTATTCTTCAAATTGCTTCCATCCAACAGCATAATTTAATCAGCATTCTTGGTGGGAACAAAATGAACCTGGATTTTGTGATGAAGTAGAGCAGCAAAATTAAGTTGTTATGTCAGCACTATAATACAATATTGCCCCTGGCAGGTTCATTCCCGGGTTGGCAGGACTGACATATGATGAAAGAATGGGTCGACTGAGCGTGTATTCACAGGAATTTAGAAGGATTAGAGGAGATCTTACACAAACATATACAATTCTTAAAGGATTGGACAGGCTAGATGCAGGAAAAATGTTCTTGATGTTGGGGGAGTCCAGAACCAGGGGTCACAGTTTAAGAATGTGGTAGTCCGTATAGGACTGAGATGAGGATTTTTTTTTTCACCCGGAGTTGTGAATCTGTGGAATTCTATGCCACACAAGGCTCGAAGGGCCGAATGGCCCACTCCTGCACCATTTTATATGTTTGACTGTGACCGCTGGTTCTGGACTCCCCAAACATCAGGAACTTTTTTCCTGCATCTAGCCTGTTCAATCCTTTAAGAATTTTATATGCTTCTATAAGATTCCCTCTCATCCTTCTAAATTTCAGTGAATACAAGCCCAGTCGACCCATTCTTTCATCATATGTCAGTCCCGCCATCCCGGGAATTAACCTGGTGAACCTAAACTGCACTCCCTCAATAGCAATAATGTCCTTCCTCAAATTAGGAGACCAAAATTGCACACAATACTCCAGGTGCGGTCTCACCAGGGCCCTGTACAACTGCAGTAGGACCTCCTTGTTCCTAAACTCAAATCCTCTCGCAATGAAGGCCAACATGCCATTAGCTTTCTTCACTGCCTGCTGTACCTGCATGCTTACTTTCAGTGACTGATGTACAAGCACACCCAGGTCTCGTTGCACCTCCCCTTTTCCTAATCTGACACCATTCAGATAATAATCTGCCTTCTTGTTCTTGCCACCAAAGTGGATAACCTCACATTTATTCACATTATACTGCATCTGCCATGCATCGGCCCACTCACCCAACCTATCCAAGTCACCCTGCAGCCTCATAGCATCCTCCTCGCAGCTCACACTGCCACCCAGCTTTGTGTCATCCGCAAACTTGGAGATGTCACATTTAATTCCCTCGTCTAAATCGTTAATATATATTGTAAATAACTGAGATCCCAGCACCGAGCCTTGCGGTACCCCACTAGTCACTGCCTGACATTCTGAATAGGTCCCGTTAATTCCTACTCTTTGCTTCCTGTCTACCAACCAGTTCTCTATCCATGTCAATACTCTACCCCCAATACCATGTGCTCTAATTTTGCCCACTAACCTCTTGTGTGGGATCGCGTCAAAGGCTTTTTGAAAGTCCAGATACACCACATCCACTGGCTCTCACTTGTCCATTCTACTTGTTACATCCTCAAAGAATTCCAGAAAATTAGTCAAGCATGTTTTCCCCTTCATAAATTCATGCTGACTTTGACCGATCCTGTCACTGCTTTCCAAATGCGCTGCTATAACATCTTTAATAATCCCTCCTTTCTTAAAAAGCGGAGTTACATTGGCTAACCTCCAGTCCACAGGAAATGATCCAGAGTCGAGAGAACATTGGAAAATTATCACCAATGCATCCACGGTAGACAAAAATGCTGGAGAAACTCAGCTGGTGAGGCAGTATCTATGGAGCGAAGGAATGGGTGACGTTTCGGGTCGAGACCCTTCTTCAGACCTTCAGAGTCTGTTTGATTGTTCCAGCATCTGCAGTTCCTTCTTAACCAATGCATCCACAATTTCAAGTCCCATCTCCTTGAGCACTCTGGGATGCAGACCATCAGGCCCTGGGGATTTATCTGCCTTCCGCACCAACAGTTTACCTAACACCATTTCCTGACCAATGTTGATTCCCTTCAGTTCCTCCCTCCCACTAGATCCTCGGACTCCTAGTATTTCTAGGAGATTGTTTATGTCTTCCTTAGTGAAGACAGAACCAAAGTACTCATTTAACTGTTCTGCTATTTCCTTGTTTCCCATTATAAATTCACATGTCTCTGATTTATGGGACAGACATTTGTCTTAAATCAGTTTTAACAAGATAATTTTTGCAGTAAAGATCGTGTCGTTTTTTTTTCATTTTGTACATAAACTAATTTGCTTATATTTCACAATTAAATACTAAATAAAGATGTTTTTGCTTAGCGTGCTGCATGCAAAACGCACCCTTCAATAAAAAATGCAAAGTATTAAGGCAATATTAAATACTATCCTGAGAAGATTACTTGAGGATCCTCTTTGATACCTTCGCCTTTGCATCATCAAAGGAAGGATTATGTTCCTCGGCTGCAATATCAAAAGTAATTTGAGGAAATAATCACAATAAGCTGAGATAACTTTAAAACCTTCTGCACAGAAAGGAAGACATGTGTCGAGAAATTGGCTACAGTGTCTCCACTATTGGTGTGTTCTGCTCCTGGTGCCCAAATGGATCCTCCGCATAGAATTGGGAAATTAGCAAAACATGTATGAAAAACAACGTTGACACCAGCATCTTGGTGCCCACAAGGTATGAATACTTTAAAGAAGTTCTCCTCCTCTCTCCAGCGAGAGTTCAGCAACATCTATATCTCTCGTTTCCCTTTTCTCCTGACTCTAGTCTGAAGAAGGGTCTCGACCTGAAACGTCACCCATTCCTTCTCTCCAGAGATGTTGTCTGTCCCGCTGGGTTGCTCCAGCATTTTGTGTCTATCCAAAGTGGGTTCCACTGTTGTTGAGACAGCAGATGTCGTTGGGAATATCATACAGCATTCTGGTGGTTTAGTTTAGTTTAGTTTAGTTAAGTTAGTGAAACAGCATAGAAACAGGCCCTTCAGCCCATTGAGTCCACGCCGGCCATCGATCACCCGTTCACACTAGTTCTATGTTATCCCACTTTCTCATCCACTCCCTACACACTAGGGGCAATTTACAGAGGGCCAATTAACCTACAAACATGTAATGCTGGCATACCAGCTGCTGCTGCCAGATAGCAACATACCAACATATTTTCTAGGTTCTGAAGCTACCTGATGTCATTGTAAATGAACCAATGTTCCCTTAAGCCAGGGGTTCCCAACCTTTCTCGTCCCGTTTACCCCCGGCAACTTTAATAGCACACTACAATGTTATTCCACTTATTTATGAACAACTAATGATGAACAGATACCGGTATACCAGAACCAAACACAGTCCGTCAATGAGAAAGGATATGTACAAACCCAGAATCAATAAAGTTACCCCCTGGGTAAGCGACATTTACCCCCTGGGGGGGAACTCTTACTTTAAGCTGATATAAATGAAACTAAATGGAAGCACGACCTCAGAAAGGTCGTACCCTGCCTATCAATTTATCCTTCTATCTTACTCAGCCCCAGCACAAGCCGCGATCTGCCCAAATCCTCCACCACTGCCCCTCAGATACAGACTATATCCACAGACCAGCGATAGACACAAAATGTTGGAGCAACTCAGCGGGTCAGGCAGCATTTCTGGAGAAAAGGAATAGGTGACGTTTTGGTGTCAGAACCCTTCAGACCACTTCTGAAGAAGTCTGAAGAAAGGTTCCAGTCTGAAGAAGGGTTCCAACCCAAAACATCACCTATTATTTTTCTCCAGAGATGCTGCATGACCTGCCAAGTTATTCCAGCATTTTGTGTCTATCTTCAGTATAAACCAGCATCTGCAGCTACTTCCCACACATATCCATATACCACACTGTCTGAATAGATCCCACTCTGACGTTTCATCTTCTGAATGGTCACACTAGTGTTACTCTAAGCCCCAGTGTGCTGGTGTAACTCAATGGGCCAGGCAGCATCTGTGGAGAGAATGGGTGGCCGGCATTTCAGATTGGGACCCTTCTTCAGAGCCAAAACGTTGTCCGTCCATCCCATCCTCAGATGCCACCTGACGCGTTGAGATACTTGAGCTCACAGTGGGTTTTACTCAAGATTCCTGCACCTGGAGTTTCTTTTATTACTGTTGTTACTTCCACCTGGTACATAAATACCACCAACAAATGCTGTCCCTGTGCTATGAATAAAAGCATCAACATAAAACACACACACAGTGCTGCAGGGAAGGTGTCAAATTATTCCAACTTCAAGTTGATGCCAATGGTCTGACTACTGGTGTGTAAGGCATTGGAACAGTTTGCCTCCTGTTGATGTTGGGACCAAACTCAGTTGATTTTACTTAGCACATTGGGTGATAGGTGAGACATCTGATCTCTTTATTCCGTAGAAGATGCCAACTGGCATCGCCTCAAGGGACTGCAGCCAATTTGCAGTTGGAGCTGCAGGCAATCACAGAATAGGTGCAATTAAAGTTGTACCCAGGAGGTGAGTGAGCGGCAACTCATGAGGCAAACCCTCATTCATTTACACCTGACTTACCCTGGGTTAACATACGATGAGCATTTGTCAGCACTGGGCCTGTACTCATGGGAGTTTAGAAATATGAGGGGGGGACCTCATTGAAATGTTCTGATCAGTGGGAGGCGTGGATAGAGTGGATGTGGAGAGGATGTTTCCACAAGTGGGAGAGTCAAGGACTAGAGGTCACAGCCTCAGTATTAAAGGACATTCCTTTGGGAAGGAGATGAGAAAGAATGTCTTTAGACTATAGACAATAAACAATAGGTGCAGGAGTAGGCCATTCGGCCCTTCGATCCAGAGGATGGTGAATCTGTGAAATTCTTTGCTACTGAAGGCTGTGGAAGACAAGTCAATGGGTATTTTTAAAGCAGTGATAGATGGATTGTTGATTTGTGCGTGTATCAGGGGATATGGGGAGAAGGTAGGAGAATGGTGTTAGGAGGGAGAGATAGATCAGGCATGAATGAATGGCAGAGTAAACCTGGTGGGCTGAATGGCCTGATCTGCTCCTGTCACTTATGGCCTTATGACTTTGGCACAAGTACCTGTTAACCTACCTGTTCACCTGCTGCAACCCTGCACATCCCATCTTGTGCTAAACCTCGCATCCAGATCCCTGGTGTGAGAGTGGTGACATCACATTAGTTGTGTCAAAATATTTGACGTGAGAATCCAGGGATATCATGAATAGACATTCTTTGGGGTTTCGAGACACATACACAATAAACAAGGACTCACTGTAATGAATGCGTTTCTGAATACATCGTTTTAAAATGTGATGTGCCATATGAATAAACAATTCCACGCATGCTGTGATCTACGCTGCTGCCTTTGTATCACTTGAATCACAGAGCTGTACAGCATGGAAACAGGCCCTTCGGCCCACCCTGTGCATGCGAGCAGCTTGACATACTGGGCTAGTCCAGTTGGCCTGCCTTTGGCCCACAGCCCTCTAATTCCTTCCCATCCATGTATCTATCCAAACAGCTTTTAATAACATTTTGTGTCATCATTAATTTTGCACACATAATAAAAAGTATTGCATCAGGTATATTGCAGAAGATCGAACAGTACTAATGTGTTCAGAGAATATTTGTCTGTTGGGAAATGGGGAACGAGTTACTTATTTGCCAGGCCTTACAACTTCATGTAGACACCAGCCCACTTAATGACACAAGGCGGAGATTGACAGGTTTTTGACAGGTTTTTTTAGTACGGGTGTCAGGGACTATAGGGAGAAGGCAAGAGAATGGGGTTGAGAGGGAGAGATAGATCAGCCATGATTGAATGGCGGAGTAGACTTGATGGGCCGAATGGCCAAATTCTTCTCCTGGAACTTAGTAACTGGTAAATCTAAGCCAGTGCCTTTACTGACTGAAAGCTTGCAAGCTGTTTGTGAGATGTGGGGGAGCTTACCAACACCTAGTCTCCACCTCCCCCCCCCCCCCCCCCCCCCCCATTAGAACTGGTGGGGGTCTGGTCAGCCCAGTGAGGTCCCGCCAGCAACAACAACAGGAGAGATGAGTTGACCAGAAGCAGCACTTTGCAGCTGTCCAAAGGGTGGCCAGTGGGTAAACACATTATAGGCCACCCGCCTGCCGCTAGTGGAGGCGAATCATTAATTATTAAACCACTCTCCACTGAACACTTCAAGGATTGATGCTTTGATTTCCACCATTAATAATCACAGTTGTGTTGGACCTGTATCTAAACTTCACTTCCGCTCCCAGCTTCAAAGCCATAGCCAGGATACAGCTGCAAACATCTGGGCAACAGAAAACAAAGTGGAGACATGTCACAGGTTGAAAATTTACATGCCTGAGAAATGATGTTCTTCTGAGATACGGTGAACATATGTCTGCTCGTGCTCAACCCTACAATGCTCCCCGATAGACACACAGACCACTGATGCATGGAAGGTTGGCCCTTGTATCTGATGGTGCACAAGTTTCTACGGAGCCATTCAGCCCATTACTATTCCATCCTGACTGATCTATCTTTCCCTCTCAACCCCATTATCCTGCCTTCTCTCCAAAACCCCCAACACACTCTGACCTGCTCTCAGGACATGCAGCCTCAAAATATCTATCGGCATTAGTTTAGTTTAATTTATTGTCATGTGGACCGAGTTATAGTGAAAAGCTTTTTCCAATCAGCAGAAAGACAACGCATGATTACAATCGAGCCATCCACAGTGCACAGATACATGATAAGGGATTAAGAAGGAACTGCAGATGCTGGAAAATCGAAGGTAGACAAAAGTGCTGGAGAAACTCAGTGGGTGCAGCAGCATCTATGGAGCGAAGGAAATAGGCAATGTTTCGGGCCGAAACCCTTTGGGTTTCAGCCCGAAACTTTGCCTATTTCCTTTGGGTTTCGGCCTGAAACGTTGCCTATTTCCTTCGCTCCATAGATGCTGCTGCACCTGCTGAGTTTCTCCAGCACCTTTGCCTACATGATAAGGGAATCGGGTGAATGACGTTTAGTGCCAGATAAAGCCAGCAAAGAAGCGATCAAAAGTAGTCCAAGGGTCTCCACTGAGGTAAAGAGCAGTTCAGGGCTGTTCTCTAGTTGTTGGTGGGATGGTTCTGCTCAGTTAAAACTCCACGCGATGGATTTGCAACCAGGCAAATGTTGTGGAAACGGCGTCCTGCAGAGAGCAGATGTTTCTTGTCCCGGGGCTATTGCTGAACAAGTCCTAATGGATCGTCAGAGTGGGAATGGCCAAGGACTGATAGTCTGCTCCCAGCGGTAGGTGATGTTGAAAGTCCTCGAGTTACAAAAATATCTCCAAGAAGTAACAATATCAGCGTAGTCCGATCATTAATTAAGCTGTTGTTATTAGTTGAATGATTTCCACACCGTTCATAGAGAAACCCCATGCATTGATATATATCACATCCAAAGTCTAATGTGCCCTTTATGGAAAAGTACTTCTTGATGGTTTCAATTTTAATGTTATATCACCATCTTGTGGACATACTTGGTTTTGTTTCCAAGTGCCGTAATATCTCAAAACACTCAGAGTGCTGGAGTAAACTAACTGTCAATAGACAACAGGTGCAGGAGTAGGCCATTCGGCCCTTCAAGCCAGCACCGCCATTCAATGTGATTATGGCTGATCATCCCCAATCGGTACCCCGTTCCTACCATCTCCCCATATCCCCTGACTCCGCTATTTTTAAGAGCCCTATCTAGCTCTCTCTTGAAAGCATCCAGAGAAACCGCCTCCGAGGCAGAGAATTCCACAGACTCACCACTCTCTGTGAGAAAGTGTTTCCTCGTCTCCGTTTTAAATGGCTTACCCCTTATTCTTAAACTGTGGCCCCTGGTTCTGGACTCCCCCAACATCGGGCACATGTTTCCTGCCTCTAGCATGTCCAAACCCTTAACAATCTTATATGTACAAGAGTGTACAAGCCCAGCTGCTCCATTCTCTCAGCATATGACAGTCCTGCCATCCCAGGAATTAACCTTGTAAACCTACGCTGCACTCCCTCATTGGCAAGAATGTCCTTCCTCAAATTAGGGGACCAAAACTGCATACAATACTCCAGGTGTGATCTCACTAGGGCTCTGTACAACTGCAGAAGGGCCTCTTTGCTCCTATATTCGATTCCTCGTGTTATAAAGGCCAACATGCCATTTGCTTTCTTCACTGCCTGCTGTACCTGCATGCTTATTTTCATAGACTGATGAACAAGGACCCCAGATCCCGTTGTACTTCTTCCCCTTTCCCAACTTGACGCCATTTAGATAGTAATCTGTCTTCCTGTTTTTGCTACCAAAGTGGATAACCTCACATTTATCCGCATTAAACGTCATCTGCCATACATCTGCCCACTCCCCCAAACTGTCCAAGTCACCCTGCATTCTCATAGCATCCTCCTCACAGTTCACACTGCCACCCAGCTTTGTGACATCTGCAAATTTGCTAATGTTACTTTGAATCCCTTCATCCAAATCATTGATGTATCTGGTAAATAGCTGCATCTCAGGCAGCATCTGTGGAGAACATGGATAGGTGATGTTTCACAGAGTGCTGGAGTAACTCAGCGGGTCAGGCAGCATCTGTGGAGAACATGGATAGGTGACGTTTCACAGAGTGCTGGAGTAACTCAGTGGGTCAGGCAGCATCTGTGGAGAACATGGATAGGTGATGTTTCACAGAGTGCTGGAGTAACTCAGTGGGTCAGGCAGCATCTGTGGAGAACATGGATAGGTGACGTTTCACAGAGTGCTGGAGTAACTCAGCGGGTCAGGCAGCATCTGTGGAGAACATGGATAGGTGAACCTTCGGGTCGGGACCCTTCTTCAGTCTCGCTCCTGCATTCTGTGTCTACCTTTGACATAGACAAGTTGGCCAGAGGACCCGTTTCATGCTGCATGATTCTAAAAGCAACAGAAAATACAAGGAGGTCCATTTTTGCATCACAAAGTCTCCTGTGTTACTGCTTGTGGTGAATCAGAGTCAACACTATTTTAGAAGACTAGGGGCATTTTCTGTGTGTGTGATAAGGTTGCCGTGATAATCAAGAGTTGCTGCATCAAGATGCTGTTTTTCAGTTGAGACTTTTGTTTAAGGGAAGTCAAAAATCAAGATTGAAGGAATTGGGGATCCCAGGCTTGGAGCAGTGTGTGATGTTCTGGTTGCCCAGCTATAGCAAGGATGTCATTAGGATGGATAGGGTGTAGAAGGGATTCATCAGGATGTTGCCTTGGCTTCAGGCTTAAGTTATAGGGAGAGATTGAATAGGCTGGGAATGTTTTGCTTTGGAGCATGAGAGGCTGAGGGGTGACCTTATTGAGGGGTACAAGATCACGAGGGGCTCGGATAAGGTGAAGGCTTACAGTCCTTTTCCCAAACTAGAAGATTCTAAAACTAGAGGGCAGAGGCTTAGGGGAGAGATATAAGACGGACCTGGGGGGTAACGTTTTCAAGCATATCTGGAATGAGCTGCCCATATGCAGACAAATGGGACTAGCTCAGATGCGGCATTATGGTCGGTATGGATGAGTTGAAATTTTGAAGTGGAATTGGATGGTCAACATTAAGGGAAAGTTGCCTTTCGGATACAGGAGACAATGATGACAGTGGACATCTGGACAGGTGTGGATAGGAAAGGTTTAGAGGGATTTGGGCCAAATGCAGGCAAGTGGCAAATTGATCATGTATTTTCTTTCCGCTGACTAATTATCACGGAACAAAGGCTTTTCACTGTAGCTCGCTACACGTGACAATAGTTGTGAGAAAGCTGAGCTAGCCTCCACATGGAGTGGTTGAATAAAAAGATTAAATTAGGAGTAAAACTGAATAAGAAAACAATGGGAAAGAGAATAGAAAGATATAACATTAGGGGAAGTGCAGGAAGTGGGAAGAGGCTGATGTGAATCATTGTAGAACTGTAGATGCTGGTTTACACCAAAGATAGGCACAAAATGCTGGAGAAACTCAACGGGTCAGGCAGCATTTCTAAAGGAAAAGGATTCTTTTCATCCTGATATGCTGCCTGATCCACAGAATTCCTCCAGCAGCTTGTGTCTATCTTTAATGTGAATCACTGCCATTTTTGGCCAATAATCTGTAGCAGTGAAGTCAATTCTATTGTTATGCTTTGGCCTAGGTTGAGACAATGTACAATTAAACCTGCAGGGAGCAAGGTATTTTAAATGTTCAATGACAACATTGTTTGAACCATGGTACACAAAAATGCTGGAGAAACTCAGCGGGTGCAGCAGCATCTGTGGAGTGAAGGAAATAGGCGACGTTTCGGGCCCGAAACCCTTCTTCAGACTGATGATTGTTTGAAGGTTACACAAAAAGGCTGGAGAAACTCAGCGGGTGCAGCAGCATCTATGGAGCGAAGGAAATAGGCAACGTTTCGGGCCGAAACCCTTCTTCAGCCCGAAACGTTGCCTATTTCCTTCGCTCCATAGATGCTGTTGCACCCGCTGAGTTTCTCCAGCCTTTTTGTGTAACCTTCGATTCTCCAGCATCTGCAGTTCCCTCTTAAACACTGTGTATACTCCACTGATGATTGTTTGAACCATTTCTGCTGCAGCGGGATTTGCTGTTACTCAGCAAGGCCACACGGTGGAGCCCTCTGACCATAAAATGAGTAATCTGTTTAAAATGCTGGAGTAACTCAATGGGGCAGGCAGCATCTCTGGAGAAAAGGGATGGATGATGTTTCAGGTCGGGACCCTTCTTCAGACGGAAAGTAGAGGGGGCAAGGGAGTAGAATCTGAAGAGTCCTGACCTGAAATATCACCCATCCTTTTTCTCCAGAGATGCTGCCCGACCCGCTGAGTTACTCCAGCATTTTGTGCCTATCTTTGGTATAAACCAGCATCTGTAGTTCCTGGTTTCCACTCAATGTGTGTAGGTCCAAGCCAGGACCGGTTGCAACATCTCTGTCATACGTGACCATGCGTGTTGACTCCATACATGTTCCTCCAGTTAGATGGCCGATGATTTCAGGCGTTTTTGTGGTTTTTGGCCACCGTTAATAAGTAGAGCTACTGCCTCCTGGCGCCCGTGACTCTGGTTCAATACCGACCTCGGGTGCTGCCTGCGTGGAGTTTGCATGTTCTCCCTGTGACCGCGTGGGTTTCCTCCAGGTGCTCCAAACGTTGGTACAGGAGCCTGAAAACTGTGAACTCCAGGTTCAAGAACTGCTTCTTCCCAGCGACCATCAGGCTGTTGAACACCGCACAACTCTAACCTCTGCAACTGTGGTCTTCTACAGACTGTGTCTTTGGTTACACCGTGGACTTTGATTTTGCACAGTTATGAACTGGTTACCAGGTATTATTGATTATTATTCTATCATACAGTTGATTATTGGATATTTATTTGTGTGTTTCCTGCTGGTGGGCCCTTTAATGCTGCAGCAAGTAGGAATGCCATCGTTGTGTTGCCGGTATATCTGCCAATTGACCACACTTGACCATTGGGCACGACTGCAGCAGAAGTGAGGGGGAGGGGTTGCCCTAAACCACAGGAGGAGCAACCAGTGTTGCTCCTCCTGTGGTTTAGGGGAAGGTGGAGTGAGAAGGGGAGGGGTGACACAGGGGATTCAGAAGTAACAAGATCAGAATTAGGCCATTCTGGCCATCAAGTCTCCTCTGACATTCAATCATGGCTGATCTATCTCTCCCTCTCAACCCCATTCTCCTGCCTTAATAATAATAATAATAATAAATGTTATTTATGGGCGCCTTTCAAGAGTCTCAAGGACACCTTACAAACATTTAGCAGGTAGAGGAAAAACATGTAAGGGGAATGAAATAAATAGTAGAGACATGACTAGTACACAAAGTAAAGACAGAATACAATTCAAAACACAATATGAGGCAATTAGTGCACAGATGAAAAGGGAGGGAGACGTGGGGCTAAGGATAGGCAGAGGTGAAGAGATGGGTCTTGAGGCGGGACTGGAAGATGGTGAGGGATACGGAATTGCGGATCAGTTGGGGGAGGGAGTTCCAGAGCCTGGGAGCTGCCCTGGAGAAGGCTCTGTCCCCAAAATTGCGGAGGTTGGACTTGTGGATGGAGAGGAGACCGGCTGATGTGGATCTGAGGGACCGTGAGGGTTGGTAGGGGGAAAGGAGGTCAGTGAGATATGGGGGGGCCAGATGGTGGAGGGCTTTGTAGGTGAGGACCAGGATTTTGTAGGTGATCCGGTGGGAGATGGGAAGCCAGTGAAGTTGTTTGAGGACTGGAGTGATGTGATGCCAGGATTTGGTGTGGGTGATGAGTCGGGCGGCTGCGTTCTGGACCAGTTGGGGTCGGTTGATGTAGGTGGAGCTGATGCCAAGGAGAAGTGAGTTGCAATAGTCCAGTCGGGAGGAGATGAAGGCATGGATGAGTCTTTCAGCAGCAGGAGGTGTGAGTGAGGGTCTGAGTTTGGCGATGTTGCGGAGATGAAAGAAGGATGTTTTAATGACATGCGGATGTGAGGCTCAAGGGAGAGGGTGGAATCAAGGATCACGCCAAGGTTGCGGGCCTGGGGAGATGGGGAGACAGTGGTGCCGTCGATGGTGAGAGTGGGGTTATTGATTTTGCTGAGTGTGGCTTTGGAGCCTATGAGGAGGAATTCTGTCTTATTGCTGTTGAGTTTGAGGAAGTTGTGTTGCATCCAGGTTTTTATAGCTGACAAACAGAAGTTGATATTGGAGAAGGGGGGATTGTGGGGGGATTTGGTGCTGAGGTAGATCTGGGTGTCATCGGCGTAACAATGGAAGTCCAGATTGAAGTGGCGGAGTATCTGACCAAGGGGGAGGATGTAGATGATGAAGAGGAGGGGGCCGAGTACGGAGCCTTGGGGAACGCCTTGAGTGACTGTGGCTGTAGCAGAGGTGTGGTTGTGGAGAGAGATGAAGTGGGATCTGTTGGAAAGGTAGGAACGGAGCCAGCTGAGTGCAGAGCCTTCAATGCCGAGGTCTTTGAGTCTGGTGAGCAGGATGTTATGGTTCACTGTATCGAAGGCTGCGCTCAGGTCGAGGGGGATGAGGATGTTGAGGGAACTGGTGTCAGCAGAGGTGAGGAGGTCGTTGAGGACTTTGAGGAGAGCAGTTTCTGTGCTATGGAGGGGGCGAAAGCCAGATTGGAGGGGTTCGAATAGG
>NC_073397.1:37557600-37595100 GCF_028641065.1 Leucoraja erinaceus
CCCCGTCCGAGCGCCGCACACGGTCCGTATCCCTCGACTGAAAGACGAAGCAGTTTGTGTGGAGGAGGAAACTGCAGATGCTGGTTTACACAGAAGATAGACACGACATGCTGGAGTAACTCAGTGGGACAGGCAGCATCTCTGGGGAGAAGGAATGGGTGACGTTTCGGGTCGAGACCCTTCTTCATATTTCAGACCAGTCTAAAGAAGGGCCCCGACTGGAAACGTCAAACAATTGACGTGTGTTTGTTGTGTACGAATGTAAGAGTGGCCCTTGTAGCAAAACTCATCTCGTGGGTCAACTGGGAACGTGAGATGAAGGCTCATTGTAAGAGGCCGGTGAAATGGTCAAACGGCGGAATTCTGTGGAAACAAAGATCGCACGGGGTTGTAATTCAAGAGAGAGTTAGATTTAGCTCTTATGGCGAACGGAATCAATGGATATGGGGATAAATCCCTAATTTGAGGAAGGACATTCTTGCTATTGAGGGAGTGTAGCGTAGGTTCACCAGGTTAATTCCCGGGATGGTGGGACTGACATATGATGAAAGAATGCAGCGGCTGGGCTTGTATTCACTGGAATTTAGGATGAGAGGGAATATTATAGAAACATGTAAAATTCTTAAGGGATTGGACAGGCTAGATGCAGGAAAAATGTTCCTGATGTTGGGGGAGTCCAGAACCAGGGGTCCCAGTTTAACAATAAGGGGTAGGCCAATTAGAACTGAGATGAGGAAAAACAATTTCACCCAGAGAGTTGTGAATCTGTGGAATTCTCTGCCACAAAAGGCAGTGGAGGCCAATTCACTGGATGTTTTCAAGAGAGAGTTAGATAGAGCTCGTGGGGTTAACGGAATCAAGGGATATGGGGAGAAGGCAGGAACGGGGTACTGATTGTGGATGATCAGCCATGATCACATTGAATGGCGGTGCTGGCTCGAAGGGCCGAATGGCCAACTCCTGCACCTGTTGTCGATGCTTCTATGTTTAGCCCCGTGTCTCTGCCGCGAATGTCAAGCAGTGGCGACGCGGAATCGACGTTCTATATAAACTTGTTGTTCGCCAGCAACCGCTACCCAAGCGCCAACACTCGGCGAATACGTGCAGAACGGAAATGGTGACAAGATTAAATTGTGACTTTCAAATAAAATGTAGTCGCGGTGGCTTTTTAACCGGTCAAGTGGGAATGATTTTGACGAACAGAGAGGAGACGAACAACGGGTTATTCAACCAACCGGCTGAGATTTGTATATTTAAGAAGGAACTGCAGATGCTGGAAAATCGAAGGTAGACAAAAATGCTGGAGAAACTCAGCGGGTGTTTCGACCCGAAACGTTGCCTATTTCCTTCGCTGCCTCACCCGCTGAGTTTCTCTTGCATTTGTGTCTACCTGAGATATGAATAAGATGTTTTAAATATATCTTTTCAAACGCGTCAGGTTAATTCTGCACTCCGAAGGAAATTCGTTTGCAGATTGACAAATAATTACGGCTCCGCCGTTGAACTGCCAACGCTGCGGTTTATTCTGTAAATCAGCACCTGCAGTTCCGTGTGTTGGCCCTGCGGTTCCGTAGCCGCTGGACCCGGCGTAGGAGGGGTGGCCAGCAATGCACAATGAGACCCTTCAGCAGGTGGGCGACCTTCAGCAAGTGAAACACGCCCTTGCGCCGTGTAAAGCGGGGCGCTGAGGGAATGAAACGATATCGGTTGTTATCGATACTTACCATGGCCTTCAGTTGGTTGGAGAACTACGTTTCTACCTGGTACCCACATGTTAGGAGAGCAACCTGTCTACCTGGTACCTACCTGGTTAGAGAGGGACCTGCCTACCTGGCCCCCACCTGGTTAGAGAGGGACCTGCCTACCTGGCCCCCACCTGCTACCTACCTGGTTAGAGATGGATCTACCTACCTGTTACCTACCTGGTTAGAAAGGGCCGGTGCGCCGTGGAGTTAGCCACCTGTATCCTTGCAGAAAGGCAACGTAAAGGATTCGCTTCGAGCAAAGAGCACTCGGCATTTTGCACGAATTCAGTTGTAATATCCAACCACGGACAGGGAAATGTGACATTACCGAGAGAGACGGTAAACATGGCTAGACCGGGGAATGTGTGCGTTTAAATGCGGCGTCTCGCGTCCAATTGGGACAGTTTCCTGCAGGGTTATTTTTTTCTATCTGACTTTTATCTCCCAGCGCGGGGCTCAATCGCCTATCTGCCGTTAATTTAAATTAAGCATCTTAAAACAAAACGATTTAACAAGATAAATACAGTCTGAAGAAGGGTCTGGTCCCTTCTCTCCAGAGATGCTGCCTGTCCCGCTGAATTACTCCAGCATTATGTGTCTATCTCCGGTTTAAACCAACACCTGCAGTTCCCTCCTACACGGATAAATACACAGATGCCCGGCAGTAAGATGCACCAGGCGAGGCAACTCGATGCCAGCCCAATCCGTGACCTGAAACCATTTTGTGAATCTCTCATTCAAATTACCTCCCTTTCAATTATATATTTGAACGAAAATAAAGGATTAAATCGGAGTCGCGACCGTTTTATTTTCCAAGTGTGAGATTGAAACATGTAGGTCTTTGTTTGCGTTCAGCAAAATAAAAGCGGTTTCGTTTAGAATTCGTATTCAGTAGCACGCTATTTGTTAACAAAATATTATCCTCGGTTAAGAAAAAAGCCCAGTCCAATATTTTCATTCAGGGGTAAACACTGCGGTAAAAACTAAACTTGGGACTTGCGGACAAATCAAACGTTGATTGTCACATAACAGCAGAATAACAAGCCCCGTGTTAATATCTAGTGGCCAATAATTCGGCTTGTAAGAGCCAAGAGTGCGTGATTGTGATATGTAGCGGTTGTGGGATGTTGCTGTTGTATCGATAGTTACTGCAACCAGACAGAAACAACGCGTCCATCGCTTCCTCAACCACCGCCGCCCCAACTATTAGATATCATGTTTTCTCCAGTTTCGTTAGAAAAAATGACAATTGAAGCGAAGAGTGCAATCGTGGTGGCGGACGGGGCCATATCATAGATATAATACAACGCTGCCCGAGTCTCCACGGGTGGGTTTAATATATAGAAGGTCATTGCTGCATGAACACGTCAAACGAAATTAATAATATTTGGAATGTTCTGTTCCTTCCATGTCGCTTCACTGAACAGCCAGTTACAATGAGAGTAATTCCGCCGAATTCGACATTGTAAATAATACCAGGAGGTTGAATTAAGTATTCTCATTTATTGACCATATATATTTATATATATTTATATTACACAATGTATGCTTCAAGATAAACTTTTTTTTTACATTCCGTCATGTACAACCACACCACACACACGATTTAAAACACTTCCACGAGATCATGACACAATGGCCGCGTTAGCACATCCAATCCCAATCCGTATATTCAACATGGATTTAACACGCCTCCCTTCCCTCGGTCTCCCGCCCGCCCACACACTGTTGAGATCCTATAATGGCAGGAAGCGCGTTATAGTAGCTACCCCCCCCCCCCCCCCCCCCCTCACCCCCTGCGTGTGGGGAATGTTCTGGAAGTATCTCGGAGGCCGGCCTGCCATCTCCAATGAGATCACGTAGGTTTAGGAGAGCTGGGATTGCCGCAATGCGGTGATCCACTAATTGTCGGCTTTCTTCACAGTCACGTCACATCTGACCATTTCAAGTAACATATTTTTTTGAGGCTTTGCACAAAATAAAAACAATGGGCGACTATCTGAAATGTTGTGTAGGTCTATCTAGTAGAAACACATGCCCGCGTAAATCATCAATCGCTTGTGTTGGTGTCATACACCTCGATCAGGCCTTCTAGGGAATGGATAAAACCGGACACACTGCAGATAGAACCTATGACAAAGATGGACACATCGAAAAAGACATGATGCCATTGAAGCTGCCGCCACTGCAGCTTGAGGTGGAACAAGCTGGGCAGCAGGAAGCAAAGACCCGCACCAGTCAGGCTACCGGTTAGGCCCATGAGCAAGGCGAAGTGTGGAATGTACATGGCCATTAACAAGGTGAGAACCACCAACACGCACCTTAGCGCCAAACCCCACGACTTGATCTTACCGTCGGACCCGTAGCAATTAGTAAACATTGCAATCCGACCCTCCTGGAAAAAGGACTTCTCTAACACCTCAACAGCGGCGAAGAAGGGGAGTGGGTAGGAGAGGAGCGCCTTGGACACCAGGAAGATGTTGACCACGGCTCGGATAGTGGACGGCAGGTTGTCTGTGATCACCTCCTTGGTCGCGTCTGCCCAGGTTAGGAATGCAACCAGGGCAAACAGCCCCTTGAGGATGCAGGCGGCGATATGAGTCCAGTTCATCACGCTGTGGAACTCCTTGGGACTCTTCATATTGCCCTCCAACGACGGCAGGAAGATTTGTGAGGTGTAGCTGAAGACGATGATGCCTATGGAGATCGGGAACTTCTTCACGTCGATGTAGAATCTGACTTTGTCCCAGGCCCAGTCGCGGGCTCTGGACAGGCAGTAGGCGATGACCAGGACGTTGATGACAAAATGGGCCAGAGTGCAGAGTAAACTGAACTTGGACACGGCCTTCAGGTTTTTCAGGAAGGCACACGGCAGCAGCACGGCCGTGGCCAGGATAGACCAGGATTTTTGGGAGATGGGGAGGTTGGGAAAACTGTTGTACATCAGATTGCCGCTTACAACCACGTATAACACACAAGTCATGATCAGCTCGATGATCTGAGCCACATTCACCACTCTGCCGCCCAGCCTGGGGAAGCGGGGAGCGCAGCAAGCATTGGCCACGTCCACATACGAGTCCCGCACCCTGACCAACACGCCATCCTCGTTCTCCTCGTACAGGCAGGCGATCAGAATCTTCCCCGTATAGCAGCATACCACAGCAGCGAAAATTATCAAAAATAATCCTAGATAGCCTCCGTGAAGGATAGCATAGGGCAGGCCCAGAACGAACATACCCTGAAAAACAGCAGGCAAAATGAGCAAACCCTCCCTCACCAGCGGCTAAACCTTGACCAGAAACTGGTCGCCCGTTTGTTACAGCGGCGAAGCGTTTACAGTTTAAATGTATGAAATAAGTTAGTTGTGATGAATATTGACTTAGAAATAACTGCAGTTTCATTGAACATATTATATTTAATCTCTAATTGGATTATGTTAACTGTTTGTGGTTTATTTATGGGGCTAATTAATCCTATCCGCATAGTTATTGGCCCTTGGGGTTTTCACTGGCGCGGCTCGGACGCATTTAGTTCGCGATCAGGGGATATTAATTAGACCAGTAACCGGTGCAGTGAGTTTACGGGCGGACAGACCGGGATGTGGGGGTAAGGTGTACGGAGGGCGGGGGGTGACGGAGGCCGGTGGGGGTGAGGCGTGGGCAGGGCTGGGTGAGTCAAGTGGGGGGATGCGGGCAGCTTTACCTGGATGGCGTTGGTCACATTCCAGCCCGCTTCCCACGCCGTGATCTTGGGCTTGTCCTGGGCCGCCAGCTCGGTGCACGGCTCGGTGCCCTTGGAGACGGACAAGGGCAGACCCACCCCGGCTCCGTCCGCTGCTCCGGCCGCAGCTCCGGCCCCGTCCCGCTGATAGTGGCTGTCGCCGAGGCCCACGTCCCCCGCTTGTCCGGACTCTTCGTCGCTCTTCAAGATGTCCATCTGCAGCCCCTGCCGATACTGGTAGTCTAGGTCGTCGCATTGAGCGAAGCCCACCGCCTCCTCGTTGGTAGCGGCCTGGAAGCCCAAGCGGGCAAACACTCCGCTCACCTTCGCCTGAGACTTGTTCGACACCGATGTGGCCACGTTGGACAGTTTACTTTTGATCAACGTCGCCATGGCTGCTCTGCTGTGTTGCGGGTCGGTGCGGGTCGCTGCGGCAGGCAGACAGGCAGACAGGCAAGGACTAGTGCTGCTAATGTATGTGCGCTGGCTCCAAACCCCAAACTGCTATCTGTACTTCCCGCTGTACGAGTTCCCGCTGCACTGCGCGTTAGCGCGGACCATGGCAGCTGCCAGAGTTATAGTGGCGCATCTTACCGCCAGAGACTGTCTGTGTGAACTGGGCTGGGACTCGGGCACAGGGTCTGTCTGTGTGTGTGTGTGTGTGTGTGTCAGTCTCTGTCTGTTCCACAACTGTGTGCCGCCCACAAGCCGCCGCGATGTTGCTGCCAGCGCGCACACACCGACAGGCGAATGAGAGGGGACGCGGCGGCGTTAGCGCAGAGCATGGCGCTGCCGAGCACGTCTCCGTCACCCCCCCCCCCCCCCCCCCCCCCCCCCCCGTCCCACCCCCCACCCCATCTCCCGCTCCCGTGGGAGGGGCCCGGCCCGGCCCGCTGCGCCCACCCAGAGAGCCGCACCCATCCGCTAACCCCGGGCGACATACAAGACAACCCGGGCTACATACATGTCAAAGGTGTACAGCCGCTAACGGCAGCACCTTGATTTATTCTATTCACCTTCTCTATCTCTCGTCCCCCTCTCCCCTGACTCTCAGATTGAAGAAAGGGTCTGGACCCTAAATGTCACCCATTCCTTCTCCCCAAAGATGCCGCCTGTCCCGCTGAGTTACTCCAGCTTTTTGTGTCCATCTTCGCCTTAACTCCAGCTGGGAAGAGAACGGCGCATTGGCCGGATTGGCCGCATTGGCCGGAGCAGGGGGTTTATGAATCCACTGCCTTGACATTCATTTTATTTCTTAAGACGGGATCGGGGGGAGGGGGTTGGGGGGGGGGGGGGGGGGTGAGAGGTTGGGGGGGAGGGGAAGGGTGTAGAATTATGCGTTAACTGTCCCAACCTACCTTTGCTTGAGTCAACAGAACGCAACATCCCCATATTTCATTTCTCAGCCTCAGCGGTGAACTCCAACGCGCTGAGGTCAGTAACACTAAGTATATGGGGTGTACTCGCGTTGTGGGGCATTTATCTTGTGTTTAATATATAGAGTGTAAGCAGGAACTTGGCAGATATTGTAGATTATCTGTGTGCCTTGTGTTCGCGGGCCTGTTAAACGGCTGCGAGTAAGATTGTCGTTGTTGTGTTGCCAATAAAACACTCTTGACTCCTGAAGTTTGGCTGTTCGAGTGTTGCAGTCGGTGCCGCCTGCTCCCGGCGTTACTGATCCACGGCTCGGAGTCCGCTCCGGGTCCGGCTGCTCTCGCGCTTCAACCCCGGTGGCAACAAAACACATCATGATATCGTCGAGGGAATTACCGTCGCTTCATTGGGTGAAATATCAGCAAATGCAGAATATCTGATTTAGTAATCCCGGTTAGACATCTTGCACAGACACGGACAGGTCAAAGCGGCAGCGGACACATTCCACACTGATGACTTTGATCATTTGGCTTTCTTTCAGCAAATGTCGTTCTACGTCGCGGTCTGTACATTTGCTGTCTATGTCCCTAGACACTTAGTCCCAACCAGAAACATCTCCTACCCATGTTCTCCACAGATGCTGCCTCACTGACCCGCTGAGTTGCTCCAGCAGTCTGGATCTTTTTTTCTTTCCACTTCGGAAGTCACGGGAAAGCGGGTGAAGTCAGTGTTGACATTCGCCTCGCAGCCCACATGGGTTGAGCGTGTTTGCAAACTCCACAAAGAAACAGACCAGGCTGAGCCGCCGTGTGTGTAACTCACAAACTCGGATAGTTCCGCTCTTCTGCTCGGCGCTGGGACTTAAATAATTCAACCCCCCCCCCCCTATCCCCCCCCCCCCCCCCACCCTTCCCCCAACTTTTCCATAAAACAGTTTTCCGAAATGCCTTGAAATTAAAAAAAATCAAAGTGTCTTTCCTTAAATCCATTAATATTTATGCATATTTTACACTAGCTCTGGGCTCAGTTGGAAATCACCTCCACCCTCTCGCCTCTCCACCTCTCCCACCCCCCCCCCCCCCCCCAAGTTGGGACTAATAATTCCCCAAGGCCTGATCGCCTGCATCCCAGAGTACTCAAGGAGATGGTCCCAGTCATCGTGGATGCATTAGTGTTTAAGAAGGAACTGCAGATGCTGGAAGATCGAAGGTAGATAAAAATGCTGGAGAAACTCAGCGGGTGAGGCAGCATCTATGGAGAGAAGGGATAGGTGACGTTTCGGGTCGAGACCCTTCTTCAGCGGGTGACTCAGCGGGACAGTGGATGTATTGATGATCATTTTCCAATGTCCTCTCGACTCTGGATCAGTTCCTGTGGGCTGGACGGTAGCCAATGTAACTCCACTTTTTTTTAAGAAAGGAGGGAGATAGAAAACAGGGAATTATAGACCTCAGCCTCACATCGGTAGTGGGGAAGATGCTTGAGTCGATTATTAAAGATGTTATAGCAGCGCATTTGGAAAGCAGTGGCAGGATCGGTCAGAGTCAACATGGATTTATGAAGGGGAAATCATGCTTGATTAATATTCTGGATTTTTTTGAGGATGTAACAAGTAGAATGGACAAGTGAGAGCCAGTGGGTGTGGTGTATCTGGACTTTCAAAAAGCCTTTGACGCGATCCCACACAAGAGGTTAGTGGGCAAAATTAGAGCACATGGTATTGGGGTAGAGTATTGACATGGATAGAGAACTGGTTGGTAGACAGGAAGCAAAGAGTAGGAATTAACGGGACCTATTCAGAATGGCAGGCAGTGACTAGTGGGGTGCCGCAAGGCTCGGTGCTGGGATCCCAGTTATTTACAATATATATTAACGATTTAGACGAGGGAATTAAATGTAACATCTCTAAATTTGCGGAGTATTGTGTGCAATTTTGGTCTCCTAATTTGAGGAAGGACATTATTGCCATTGAGGGAGTGCAGCGTAGGTTCACCAGGTTAATTCCCTGGATGGCGGGACTGACGTATGATGAAAGAATGGGTCGACTGTGCTTGTATTCGCTGGAATTTAGAAGGATGAGTGGGAATCTGATACAATTCTTAGGGAATTGGACAGGGTAGATGCAGGAAAAATATTCCCAATGTTGGGGAAGTCCAGAACCAGGGGTCACAGTTTAAGAATAAGGGGTCGGCCATTTAGGACTGAGATGAGGAAAAACGTCTTCGCCCAGAGAGTTGTGAATCTGTGGAATTCTCTGCCACAGAAGGCAATGGAGGATGATTCACTGGATGTTTTCAAGAGAGAGTTAGATTAAGCTCTAAGGGCTAAAGAAATCAAGGGATATGGGGAAAAAGCAGGAACGGGGTACTGATTGTGGATGTTCAACCATGATCATATTGAATGGCGGTGCTGGCGCGAAGGGTCGAATGGCCTACTCCTGCACCTGTTGTCTATGTTTCCCCTCTCCCCCTCTCCCCTCTCCCCTCTCCCCCTCACCCGGGCCGGTGTGAATGGAGTTATTCTGATGAACCTTCACACAAAGAGGTCCGGGTTTAGACCGGCAGATACCGGGGTAATCTCCGTGTCCCTCGCCGGGTTTGTGCGCGGCGCCGGCCGGGGATTCGCTGGGACGTGTCAGTCTACGGATCACATCGACTTCTATGAAAAACTACCACGGTTTACACAGGTATGCGAGTCGCCTGGGGCACAGTGGTGGGCTGGCCGAGCTGTGACAATCTCACGTACAATATAAGAGACAAGGATTTATTTGGAATGTTTGATTCAGATAGTTTGGAGCCGTTACCGCTCCGGTTATTCCGTGCAGTAGATTCACGTCTCCTTGGTGTATTTACTTTCCTAGCGTTAGCTGGGAGATGTTGGAATCAATGTCACAGATTGTGCGCTGGTTCTGAGCGGAGCTTTCCCTCATTTTGCTTAAATTCCGCTGCGATTATCCCATTCTAGTAGAAGCCAGGCCGTGCGCTGCGATATCGCCGCTGACGCACTGAATGTCACGAAGTCCAACAAATACATATATATTTACTCGGAAGTTCTACTGCCGAACGGTTCGCTTTCAGGCGAGTGGGACAGACAGACAGACAGACACACGCGAGGAAGACGGAATTTGTTCTCAATATCTCAGCTCAGCCTCGTTCCAAACCCTTCAAACAAAGACCCGAGGAAAGTGAAATGCAGCACAGATTCCACGTTGCAAATTGAAAAACAGGGTCACGTCCAGCCGGAAAATACATTGAAACGCGAAGGTCATATTTTCGATAAATGCAAAAATGCGTGACTAAAAATGAATACAACGCCAACACTAAATGCAGACATAAATGCGAAGAGCGTTTTAGCTATAAAATAAAATTCAAATTGTATGAAATTAAAATTGAAGGCAGGAAAACGTTGGTTTTTAAGCGACTTTATTCGTGTGATATTTTGCGAGGCCGTTAATATTATTTGTTCCTAATGTTTTAACATATGTGATGATGTAGAGAAATGCTCGCCCAGCGACTGCTCCAATGTTGTACATGTTCACCACAGTCAGCGGCTCCTGGGCGAGAGGAATGGAATTCGTTTCAATGCAATGACTGAAATAACCACAATCTCGCGGTGAAACGCTGTCGCTTTTACACATTTCAGAGTTGGTGCTCTTTGTAAATAACGCAGCTTCGAGTATTTATTTTCTTGGCGGGTATCTGGTTTACAAATAAGCTCTTTCTCTGGGTTTTGTTTTTAAAATCTGCAATGTAACATGAACTCGCATTTATAAAACGTAATCACAAACGAACCTCACAGTGAAGTGTGACATGTATTTCTATGGAATCTAATTTGACAGATTAGTCGGAGAAACCTCCGAATCAGTAACTATGTGTCGGTGGTGAAATTAGACCACGCGAACATTGATGTGTTTTCATTCACATAGAAACATAGAAACATAGGTGCAGGAGTAGAGGCCATTCGGCCTTTCGAGCCTGCACCATTCGCCATTCAATATGATCATGGCTGATCATCCAACTCAGTATCCCGTACCTGCCTTCTCTCCATACCCCCTGATCCCTTTAGGTACAAGGGCCACATCTAACTCCCTCTTAAGTATAGCCATGTTTACATATCATGTTTAATCAATAATGTTTAATTATTAATGTTTTATGTGACATTCCTAGCTGTCACTGTATGTGGTTGTCACTTGCGGGAGGAGCACCAAGGCAAATTCCTTGTATGTGAATACTTGGCCAATAAACTTATTCATTCATTCATTCGTTTTGCTTTCGAATGCACTCGTCTGCCCACTCCCTCCACAGAGGCTGCCTGACCAGCCGAGTTCCTCCAGCACTTTGCGCTTTGCTCAAGACTCCAGCATCTGCAGTTTCTCGAATTTACCTTCAGGCTGCAGGCACGAGGAACTGCAGATGCTGGATTCCTGAGCAAAGCGCAAAGTGCTGGAGGAACTGTGCGGGTCAGGCAGCCTCTGTGGAGGGAATGGACAGACGCTGTTTCTGATCGGGACTGAAGATAAATTCACCTGGTTAATGAGCAGTGGGCGGTTTATTCAAATAGACAGACACATTTATTCCCTCGGTACTAATGTCAACCTGGATTCAAACCATATCCCCAGAAATATCCAACCCGATTGTGTCTGCTCTCTTTTAGAAAATTATATATTTATTTTAATTTCATACAGATCTTGATTATTCCGTCTGAAGAAGGGTCTCGACCCGAAACGTCACCTATTCCTTCGCTCCACAGATGCTGCCTCACCCGCTGAGTTCTCCAGCATTTTTGTCCACCGTCGATTTTTCCAGCATCTGCAGTTTCTTCTTAAACATTAATTCTCCTGTCAATTGATTTCTACGGAAAGTAAATGGGAGTAAAAAGAGTAGGTTTAAGGAACGACCGCAACTGATAATTCTCCCCAAACCAGTATTTCACAACACTCGCCTTTTCATTTACTTATTACTAAGGGTAAATGATAATAACTCTTTGCGGCGCCGAATGGGAAGAAAATAGCAGCGGGAGGGAGAGAGGGGGAGGGGGAGAGGAGGAGAAGGAGAGAGAGGGGGAGGGAGAGAGAGGGAAGGAGGGGCGGGAGAGGGAGGGAGAGAGAGGGGGGGAGAGGGAGAGGGAGAGGGGGGAGAGTGAGGGGAGAGAGAGAGGTGAGAGAGGGGAGAGAGAGGAGGGGAAGGAGAGAGGGGGAGATAGAGAGGAGGGGAGGGAGAGGGGGAGGGAGAGAGGGGGATGGAGGGGGGGAGGGAGGGGAGGGGGGGGGGGGGGGAGGAGGGGAGAGGGGGGGGTGGAGGAGAGGGGGGAGGAGAAGAGAGGGGGAGTAAAGAGGATAGTGAGTGAGAGAGGGAGGGGGAGTGAGGGGCACACCTCCCTCTACATGAGTGGTCAGGTCAAAAGTATTTAATTGTCAAATTCACCGGCGACTGAACAATGAACCACAACGATATATTGTAGAATTCACGAGCGGATGTAGTCTGGATGCAGATAAAGTGTTCCTGTGAACACCGCTTTCTAACCTAACCTCAATTAATAATGGCCTGGACTTCAGTGCATAGGTTGCTAGGCCTTTGGTTTCTTCAACATTCCATCAGCAACTGGTGCCCACGGGGAGAGTTCTATATTTTCCATTAACAGAGGTAACAGGGCAGAGAAAATAAATAAGAATTGACATTCTTGCCCTTTGTTCTCCATTCTGCTAGAGTCAGCATTTTCCAGGTCTAATGTCTGATCCTGAGTCAGCTTGAATGATTGGGCTGAGTACACGTAGGTGCCCAACACATTCCCCGTTGCATCAGAAGGTGGAAAATAGTACTTTGGCCAAACTGTTCAAGTTTATGTGCAGATATTGTTTTAAATTATGAAAATAAACGGGCCAAATTTTATTCGGTACAATTTGTCCAAACTAGATCATTATTTTAAAACCTCTGCAAAATTGTTATCATGGTAATTGAAAGAAATAGGAAGAGGGAGCTTTAATTCTCTCTTTGTGGTTACAGGGCAAATATACTGGGCAAAAATAATGAGGATATTTATGGATTATAATTTGCTTTTGAAAGATAAATAATTTCTTCATTTTTGTTAAGGAAAATTTCCAAGTGTCTTCTCCCCTCAGTTACTGCCTGGCCTGGGCAGTGTTTGGACCAATTCATGCTTTTTAGTTTCGCTTTCCAACATCTACGGTTTTTTTTTTTTAATTCATAAACTTACAAACTGTACTAGCTGTGACTAGCTGGCAACAACCTTAGTTTGCCACTTCACCGTAAATGGGAATTCTTTCTTTTAATCAGGCACTAATGCACAGAATATCTTTATATAACAACATTTACATTCTGACATCTTCTTCATAAATAACTAATTTTCCTCTTTACAATAGTATTTCTTGCCTATCATTTTTAGACCTTACAGAAAGGCTGCCCCCATCTTTATCCTGGTGCAAACACCAGCAAGGTAAAACTTGGTGTTTTCACCAAATGCTAATTTGGCAACGAAAAAAACCCTGAGGAAACAGAATTTCTGAGATACGACCAACAAAAGAATGCAATTATTTGCAAAGTAAAATTAAATATCCTCCAATCATCACATAACCAATAGCAAACTAGTCATGAACAAAACATCAGGACGTGCAGAAACGCTGCAGTGGAACTTGGTTGAACCTCCATCACATAGACCTGCAGCAAGGGACAGTTTACAAGCTGCTCCTGCAGACGAGATGTAACTCGGTGGCTCTAGGTTGCACTAGTTGCTGTTCCCAGGCAAAGCTGCGCCCTCCAAAATAGATGTACTTTCACTCCATTACATATATTACTCGTCTACGGGTGTAGTGTCCTTGTATTCATACTTCAGACCACACAAACGCTGTGAGATTGTATGGAATTTAATAAATCCTGTCTGGGTCAGCCGGAGTCCCAGATGCCAGTCATCTTGATGCTTTATTCATTAATAAAGTCCCATTCATATAATCCGTGGATCAGATACTGAAACAACGGTACCTTGGTGGTTAGAAGTAACTTCACGTTACATGGCGAGGTTTCACCCGCTCTCTTAAACGTATATAATGAAATGTATACTGATTTTAAGTCTAAATTACTTGGAATGAACACAAATCGAGAAGTATATTTATCCAAAAACAAATAGACGTGTTCCTTCTTAGTTAATAAAATAAATCCACCTTTTGATAAAGCTGACATCGTCTTAGTTTTAATGATAATAATACATTGCCAACCATTATCCACCCAGAACGGTAAAGTTACCTCCTTCCAACCCATTGTATATATATACACACACACACGCAAATTACACCAGCAAGTAGGAAATTGTTCATGAAAAACGGGCTAATGTCGTGTCCTCTTTCCCAGCCGGCAGCAGGTGTAAAATAACACATTCCATTTCACCAAAATAACTAAACATTTTCCAACATATTTATCAATTGTTAACGTGTTTTGTTCGATTGTTGCAAAGATGATCTATCGTAACAATCTGTTTAAAATCCCGCCAATTGTATACACAGAGGAGGTCAAGTATTAGTAATGTAATCTTTCGCTATAACACGGAACTTTTCTCTCGAAGATAGCCACAAAGTGCTGGAGTAACTCAGCGGGACAGGCAGCATCTCTGGAGAGAAGGAATGGGTGACGATTCGGGTCGAGACCCTTCTTCAGACTGAGGGAGACGGGAGAGGGTGATGTGATGGGATAAAGAACTAACGAATTAAAGATAAAGGGAGCAGGCCATTGGCAGCCGTTCGCTATCTCTCTACATCATCGTCTATATCTCTCGTTTCCCTTTCCCCTGCTAGTCTGAAAGAAGGGTCTCGACCCGAAACGTCACCCATTCCTTCTCTCCAGAGATGCTGCCATGTCGTGCAGAACGCGAGACCCGGTGATCGAGTTGTCAGACTGTGCATCGGCAGCTCCGCGCTGTGATAATCTTGTTCCAAGTGGTCATTGGTAGAAACCACAACACAATGGCCATTTGTTCCTATCACCGGCCTCTACTCACCAGCACCGGAAGAGTTGTTCTTATCGCAGCGACAAGCGAAGCTAGTTTGGAGATCTCCTCTAAACCCAACAATCCTGCAATCTGGGCCAAACCCTTCTCTCCAGAGATGCTGCCTGTCCCGCTGAGTTACTCCGGCACTTTGTGTCTATCTTCGGTGTAAACCAGCATCTGCAGTTCCTTCCTACACGTTCCATAATCACGGGATCCAAATGTAACTGGCTACCAATAAACAAAGCACAAAACATCAGCGTGATGATGGGACGTGGCACAGGGGATAAAGAAACATTTGCCTTGAGCAGTGATCTCAAGTTCAGTCTAACCACAGATGCCGAGTTCATCGAAATGTCTATCGATCGAAAAATAGGTTGATTTGTTTTCTTTCAGCTAAACTTGAATTCCCCAAACTGCCGCCTAGTTACGGATCAATAAGTCAATGTAAACGGTGTTATTCTCTGGTCCCCAAAGTGCTTGGCCAGGCAGGTGTTGGAGACTGTAAATGACTCTACCTCCTTGTCCAACCCCCAGTTACCCGGTGCAGCTCTGGACTCGGTACGGCACGGAAACAGGCCCTTCGGCCCAACTGCTCCATGCTGAACACCATGCCCCATTTACACGAGCCCGTGTCCCCTTAAACAACTGAAGAAGGGTCCCGACCCGAAACGTCGCGCATTCCTTTTCTCCAGAGATGCTGCCTGTCCCGTTGAGCTACGCCAGCATTTTGTATCTATCGTCCCTTTAAACCTGTCCTATCCGTGTATCTGTCCAATTGTCTAGTTCCCCGGGACCATCTGGAGGTTTCTAAAGCGCCCACGGGGTTCATTTAGAAAACGCGAGGATTCGGCTTGGTGTAGGAGTGAACTGTTTAAATCGAAGTTAGACACAAAATGCTGGAGTAACTCAGCGGGACGGGCGGCAGTTCTGGAGAGAAGGAATGGGTGGCGTTTTGGGTCGAGACCCTTCTTCAGACTTCAGACTAAAAGTAAAATAGAACTATAATATGTGGAGCAGCAGGTAGCCTCGCCCGCTTCTCCAGTGGCCCTGGCTACCTGGATGCCGGTCTACCTGGCTACCTGGATGCCGGTCTACCCGTGTACCTGGCGAAGATTCTCAGGTCAGAATTCCGTCGGCCGATCCACCTGAGCCGCCACGTCGACCCCACTGCACGCGAGTGGCATTGCAATCTTGCCTGTCTTTACTGAGATGACAATTCGACAGACATCTCACGTAAACAAACGTACATCGCGGACTTAAGTAGCGGCGCCACAATCCCGCCTGACGCACCAGGTTTTACCTGTATCACACCGCAACAGGTAACAGGTTCATCTCAAAGATTCCCCCCCCCCCCCCCCCCCCCCCCCCCCCCCCTCACTGCCCCGAAACGTCATTCAGAGTTTATGGTAACAGGTGTCATTTGTTTATGGAACACAGGGCAGTACAGTACAGGCCCTTCGGCCCACAGTGGCACCAAGTTAGACTAGTCTCCTCCACCTGCGTGTGATCCATATCCCTCCATTCCCTACATGCCCATCTCTTTCAACACCACCATCACATCTGCCTCCCCTGGCAGCGCGATCCAGACACCCCCCCCCCCCCCCCCCCCCCCCCCCCTGTAAAAAACATCCTGCCCCACACATCTCCTTTAAACTTTGTCCCCTCTCCTTAAACCTATGCCCTCTGGTCTTTGCCATTTCCACAGCTGCCAAACAATGTCCCGCGTGCCTGCTCTCTCCGCGCCTCTCATCATTTAATTCAGTTTTATCTACTTTTATATTTTTGAAATAGTTTTTAGTTTTAAAGAAAATAATATCAAACTAACTAAAACTTGACCAACACACGAGGCAACAGACACAGGGACACGGCTCAGTCCTGAATATGGGTCTCGAACCCAAACATCATACATTCCTTCTCTCCAGAGATGATGCCTGTCCCGCTGAGTTTCTCCAGCATTTTGTGTCTATCTTCGATTTCAATTGCCTCGCCTGCCCCTGATCCGCTCCCACACCGGATTATTCATTCACCGCAAGTTGCAACTGACCGCCGCCACTTTACTCGGGTCGTGCCGCGGATCCGGTGTCCCGTGCGAGGACCGGCCGCCACGGGTTCGGATCCCAGCCCTGCTCGCCCTCCCCACCTCACTCACCCACTTACTCACTCACTCACTCACTCACCCGCTCACTCGCTCACTCACTCACTCGCTCACTCACTCACTCACCCACTCACTCACTCACTCACTCACTCACTCACTCACTCACTCACCGTCACTCACTCACACTCACTCACTCACTCACTCACTCACTCACTCACTCACTCACTCACCCACCACACTCACTCACTCACTCACTCACTCACTCACTCACTCACCCACCTCACTCACTCACCCCACCCACTCACTCACTCACTCACTCACCACACCCACTCCACTCACTCACTCACTCACTCACTCACCACCACTCACTCACCACCCACTCACTCACCCACTCACTCACCCACCCACTCACTCACTCACTCACTCACTCACTCACCCACCCACTCACCCACTCACTCACTCACCCACCCACTCACTCACACTCACTCACTTCACTCACTTCCCCAGCGCGTCCAGTTACCAGGGAACTCCTTCCGCAAACTTCACCCGGCGCAGGAGCCGACGACACTTTCACATCTCTCCGTCGGCAACAGCCGCTGCCCAATGTCACTCTGTTGACCACTCCCTCTAAGGATCAGGGGGGTTCACAGAGGCGGCGAGTCTTGCATCTTCAAGATCAGCCCAGCCCGTCTTGCACACGACTACAGCGCGCACTGCGATCAGAATGTCCTTCAGTGAGACGCCGCCTCTCCCGGGACAACCCCGTGGCCAACTGTCTACAGCAGTGCCATGGGTGCGGCGTGGGACCACGGGTCTGGCACACGTCGCCGTCTTCACGGGGGGGTCACGGTCAACTCCACAGATGCTGCGAGCGCTGAAGACGCGAGTCCTCGCCCAACCTGTTGCTGCAGAGTCGCCGCTGGTGTTCGCTGGACGCGCGTTGATCAGCGGGAACGCGGCTTGTGAGCCCCCCCCCCACCCCCCAGTGTTAGTTTGGAGAAGCCACAACGAAGCAAACATAGAGAACATTAGTCTGGAGAAGGGTCTCGACCCGAAACGTCACTAATCCCTTCTCTCCACAGACGCTGCCCGTCCCGCTGAGTTACTCCAGCTTTTTGTGTCTATCTAGAGATACAACGTGATCAGAGGGATAGTCACAGACTGGTGGGAGAACTGGGAAAGGGGAGGGGGTGGAGAGAGAGAGAGAGGGAAAGCAGGGGTTACTTGAAGGTAGAGAGGTCGATATCCATGCGGCTGGGATGGTAATATTGTGAAATACTATTTGGGGCATGGATTTAAAGTTAGGAGCAGGGGGCTGAGAGCAAGTGCTCGCCCCGGAGGTGGAGCGGTGTGGGGGTGTGTGTAAGGGCGGGCGGGGCCGCTCATGCTGAACCCACTCGCGTCCCCCCCCCCCCCCCCCCCCCCCCCCCGCCCCGAGACAGCCCGAGAGCGCAATGTGACAATGTAACGAAGTGCCCGGTAATGTCGTTTTAAAAGGCAATTGCGCTCGCAGCGGGAGCGGGACAAAGCGGCCTGACCCGGTTAATCGCTGCGGGACATGGAGCGCTGGAGAGGCGGGGGGAGGGGGGGGGGGGGGGGGGGCGTGTGTGTGTGGGGGGAAGGGGGGAATTAGTGAACAGAACACACATGAAACATTGCAGGGAATGAATGCACCGGCTACCCGCACTCTCTCCACGTCCCGTCAGCTCACGGCCCGCCCGCACGAGTAACACGTCCGTTTGCACTTGTGCAGAGAGAGATTTAAATAAATAAAACACAGACCGTTTCACATCTCCGGGACTTCCCTTCTCAACTGTAATCCTCGCCACAAGTGCCGGAGCATCTTCAGGAGTGACATGTCGTATTGTAAATCTACCCGAGCGCGGTGGTAATAAGATGGGATCTTCTAGAAACATACACAATTCTTAAGGGATTGGACAGGCAGAAAAATGTTCCCCATGTTTGGGGATTCCAGAACCAGGGGGCACAGTTTAAGAATAAGGGGTAGGCCCGTTAGACGAGGAAAAACCTTTTCACCCAGAGAGTTGTGAATCTGTGGAATTCTCTGCCACAGAAGGCAGTGGAGGCCGATTCACTGAATGTATTCAAGAGAGAGGCTAACGGAATGAAGGGATATGGAGAGAAAGCAGGAACGGGGTACTGATTTTGGATGATCAGCCATGAACATATTGAATGGTGGTACTGGTGCGAAGGGCCGAATGGCCTACTCCTGCGTCTATTGCCTAATACTAAAAATGTAACATTTGACCGCGATTTATCCCAAATCTACAATGGTTTGTGCTTATCTTGGTAGGGAAAGTGTCAGGAAGATGCAATTCAGATGCACCCTTTGTCTGAGAATATTAACCTCTTTTTCTTCCTGTTCTAATTACTAGTCGCCTGGATGATGAGACTCCCACAAAAGGAACCAGTGACAGCCAGAGAAAGGGGAAGTGCGGGCTTGATTGAAAGCGGCCTCTAAGGACCCTCAGCTGCCGGCAGTGTGAGTTATCTCGCCGCTCACAGCTACTCATAGACAGGGGAAGGCAAGACAGCAGAGCATGAAATTAACTGTATTTCAATTGAGGCCCGCTAATGTAATATGAGTGAGCAAGCAGAGGACAGCTGTTGATAGGGATCGGGAACACGTAGACAATGTTGGGTTTGTGGTCGCTTGTCAGAACCATTTGTAGGCAGAGCCGGCATCCGTCTCAGTAGCTTCCATCCATCATGGCATATCTGAGCAGATAACTCCTGGAATTCTCATGATCGGGGGGGGGGGGGAGGACGGGCCTTTACCGGCTTGGACAATGACACAGAGAGTGAAGGATTCCTCAGTAAATCTGCTCAACCGACTCATCCCAAAATCAAACATAATTTTTTATCTAATTTGAATGGTCTTTAAAAGATGCATCACTGAAAATAAATTGCCCTGTAAGATTCAGAATGACACGATGACATGAGAAGCTTTATGTGTTATCAATAAGGCAAATTATAACTTTCCTGAAATTGCTAATATCAAGTAATAATAATAATAATACATTTTCTTTATGGGCGCCTTTCAAGAGTCTCAAGGACACCTTACAAAAATTTAGCAGGTAGAGGAAAAACATGTAAGGGGAATGAAATAAATAGTAGAGACATGACTAGTACACAAAGTAAAGACAGAATTCAATACAAAACACAGTATGAGGCAATTAATGCACAGATGAAAAGGGAGGGGGACGTGGGGCTAAGGATAGGCAGAGGTGAAGAGATGGGTCTTGAGGCGGGACTGGAAGATGGTGAGGGACACGGAATTGTGGATCAGTTGGGGGAGGCAGTTCCAGAGCCTGGGAGCTGCCCTGGAGAAGGCTCTGTCCCCAAAACTGCGGAGGTTGGACTTGTGGATGGAGAGGAGACCGGCTGATGTGGATCTGACGGACCGTGAGGGTTGGTAGGGGGAGAGGAGGTCAGTGATATGTGGGGGGGGGGCAGATGGTGGAGGGCTTTGTAGGTGAGGACCAGGATTTTGTAGGTGATCCGGTGGGAGATGGGAAGCCAGTGAAGTTGTTTGAGGACTGGAGTGATGTGATGCCAGGATTTGGTGTGGGTGATGAGTCGGTGATGAGTAATCATGTATTGTCTTTCTGCTAACTGGTTAGCATGCAACAGAAGCTTTTCTCTGTACCTCAGTACACGTGACAATAAACTAAACTGAAACTAATATCAAGGATTCAAGGTGTGTTTATTGACACGTATACCAATGACAGTGAAACTCATCACCATACAGCCATACTAAGCACTCAGACTTGACATCATGTTGAATATGAGCTTTGTGGGCCAAAGGGCCCGTGTTTCTGCTGTACTGCTATATGTTCTGTGTTCATATTTCACAATATTTTAAATATAATTTATTGTGCCATTGTGGTTTATACAGGGCGCATGAGACAGACAACATTCACATTGAGGGTTTGGACACGCTAGAGGTAGGAAACGTGTTCCCGATGTTGGGGGAGTCCAGAACCAGGGGCCACAGTTTAAGTATAAGGGGTAAGCCATTTAGAACGGAGACGAGGAATCACTTTTTCTCACAGAGAGTGGTGAGTCTGTGGAATTCTCTGCCTCAGAGGGTGATGGAGGCCGGTTCTCTGGATACTTTCGAGAGAGAGCTGGATAGGGATCTTAAAGATAGTGGAGTCAGGGGATATGGGGAGAAGGCAGGAACGGGGTACTGATTAGGGATGATCAGCCATGATCACAATGAATGGCGGTGCTGGCTCGAAGGGCCGAATGGCCTACTCCTGCACCTATTGTCTATTGTCTATTGACTGCTGAGGCTAGAAATGAAAACTGTGTTGCTCAACACATTGAGTCAGGCTGACTGCTGTCACAGTGTGTGTTTGCAAGTCGTTTCTCTGTCCTAAACGTGTTACACAATCATCTTACCTGAGCTGGATGACAATTATACAGAGGCAACACCTTACAGCCAGCACCATGGATTCAGGCACTCTAGCTCTGCTGGGTGTAAACACACTTTCACTTTTGTGAGGGCACTTCATCCCCATTATCCAGGATCATCATTTCATTTCAAGACTTTGCAGAGCACCCTGATGCCATTACGAGGTGGCCCCAGAGGTGATCGGAGTGCGTGACTCTAATCCAAGGGGTGTGGATGGAACACATTAGTTTCTTCCTGTCAAATGGTTCAATATGTGGCAGTTTCACACAGAAGGTCCACTCAGCCATGCACTGCGTTCACAGGTTATGGATTGTCCCAGGCATGCATCGATCTAGTGACAGCATTTTCCTCACACCTCGACTCGATTTTTACAACAGCTCAGTGTCTGAAGATGTCACAACATCTACTGGCATCACCATCGACACAGCGCTTCCCCTCTCAGAGTTTACTAACGCAAACACTTTTAGTGTTCTGTTAAACTATTGATTGCCTCACAAATGCAGAAACATTAAGGTATCTCCTGGTGTCTCTGGAATAGATGCTCACCTTAAGTTGAAATAGAATGACTGGCAAATGATTAATACAGCATTCACGTTTTCTAGTAAGCTGCAGAATCTTTTAATAACTTTTTTCCTAAGTTTTGGAATGTAATATTTTAGAGGTGCCGGTACACATATTGGCAAATAAAGAGTTTTAGAAGGAACTGCAGATGCTGGAAAATCGAAGGTAGACAAAAATGCTGGAGAAACTCAGCAGGTGCAGCAGCATCTATGGAGTGAAGGAAATAGGCAACGTTTCGGGGCGAGACGTTGCCTATTTCCTTCGCTCCATAGATGCTGCTGCACCCGCTGAGTTTATCCAGCATTTTTGTGTACTGTCAAATCAAGACTCTGGTTTCCACCAAAATGAAGACCAACTTATTTTTCTTAGAGGTTTAAAGAGAATCAGCGTTCACTGAATATTCTAGCAGATTTCAACAGATGCACTGTAGATCCTGACTGGTTGCATCACGGCCTGAGTCGGCAACTCCAACAGAGGAAGGCACGAGGCTGTAGATAGTGGTCGACTCAGCCTGGTCCATCACGGAGACTGCCCTTCCCACCATCGAGAGCATCGACACCAGGCGCTGCCTCAAGATGGCGGCATCTATCATCACGGACCCCCCCACCATCCAGACCGTGTCCTCTTCTCACGGCTAGTGAGGCAGGAGGAACAGAAACCTCCAGTCCCACACCACCAGGTTCAGCAACAGCTACTTCCCTACAACCATCAGGTTCTTGAACCGACCCACACAACCCCAATCCTACCTCAGCAACAAAACACTGCAAGCCAACTCTTGCACTCCCAAGGACTTGTTTAATCATTTACACACATTTCTTTTTTCGAATGTGCGTGTACTTTGTGTGTAATTTATAATAATAATAATAATAATGTTTATTTATATAGCACTTTTCAATAAAACCAGTATTTGAACCAAAGTGCTTTACAGAGATTGATTAAATTAATTGAACAGATCAAATGTCAATAAATCCATACAAAACAAAAAAGAGAAAAAGAAAAAAAAGACACAGAACAGTACACTATAGAAATCAACAAGAAACGTCCCCCCACAGCAGAATTCACTGTGAGGGAAGGCACTAAAAATATCCAGTTCTCCACCTCATAGTCCACCCGAGGTCGGGGTCTATATGTGGCCTCCTCAGCCAACTCGATGTTCTCAGGCCCTCCTGCCGCGAAGCCGGATCATCGGCGTCGGGTGAACATTCTTCAGCGGCCTGGACTGAAGCGGCCGCTTCCTCCCTGAAGACTGCAATGTCCAAAGTTCTCAGGCCCCGTTATATACACTCATACATCATCATTATGTATTATTTAGTGTTTCTGTGATCTATGTGCTTGTGTTGCTGCCACGAGCAAGACTTTCATTGTTCCTCCACCTCACAGCACCAGTGCAGATGACAATAAAGCCAGCCTGACCACTTGAAATCAATCAATAATCAATCAATTACATTACATTCGCTAGGGTTCTCTGCACTATTATTCAAAAGTTCTCTGCTATACTGACACATATTATTGTGCAGTTTTATAATTCCAATGAAATACTCTTCACAGTGGGATCAATGTGAGCCTTTGACTGTGCTGACAAAGTATTTATAGGAGGTCCAGTCTCACTGACAATGGTAACACACCGGGCATTAGGATTCACAACGATACGTGGCTCAACCTCTTTGTTACAGCTGCTGCCAACCAAATGTTGAATGGTGAGCCCGTTATATACACTCATACATCATCATCAACATCATCATCGAAACCACCAACGGGCTCATTGCCTTACAATGCCGTGTACGACATTGATCGCAACATTCCACTGAAGTGTGGATGGCTGTTGGCTCGCTAGGAGCTCATCCGCACTTTAACAGGTCCTGTGTTTGGTCCTGCTGGGGGTCCACAGCCCCCTCTTCACCTGGCAAACCAGGTGGGGGAGACGGTTTAGTCGCCAACTATCTTCGACCATGGAGCAGGTAGCACGGGATTACATGGTCCCCGTGGCGGGGGGAACTCCCCACCCATGACCCGACACTAATATGCAGATGTAGTATTGTGATCACACCTTGTGAACAAGCATTGAAAATACTTGTCCAGAAATGTTTTTATTTGAAACATTCACAATGTTTCAGTAACAGCGTATATATAAAATATCTAAATGTCAATCCATTCTGTCCAATAGTGACTGCCCACACCACGACACAAATATGTGTTATTCTGTGAACCTGAACTCATTGAAACATTACTAGATGTACGTTGATTATTGTCACGTGTATCGAGGTACAGTGAAAAGCTTTGTTCTGCATACTATCCAATCAGGTCAGATATACCAAACATTAAAAAAATAAGTCAAATTCAAGTACAATAGGTGGAGCAAAGGAGAAGATACAGAGAGTAGAATATAGTTCTCAACATTGTAGCGCATCAGTTCCACAGACAAAGTCCAATGTCCACAATGGGGTAGAGGTGAATCGGACAGTACCCTAGCTTATGGAAGGGCCGTTCACAAGCCTGATAACAGAGGGGAAGAAGCTGTCCCTGAGTCTGGTGGTGCGCGCTTTCAAGCTTCTGTACCTTCTGCCGGCGGGAGTGGAGAGAAGATGGAATGACTGGGGTGGGACAAGTCTTTGAATAATATTGTCTGCAACGTGAGGTGTAGATGGAGTCAATGATGGGAAGTCTGCTCTGTGAGATGGACTGGGTTAGCTCCACAACTCTCTGCAAGTTCTTGTGGTCTTGGGCAGAGCTGTTCCCAAACTGCAACCAGACATTGCGTTTCCAGTGGTGCATCTGTGGAGGTTTGTAAAAATCACTGGAGTCATGCTGAAGTTCCTCAGCCTCCTGGGATTGGAGGGGCCAGTGTGTCTTCTTGGCTGTTGCTTCAATATGGTTAGTCCATGACAGATCCTTGGTAATAATAATGCCAAGGAACTTCAAGCTCTCTGTCTTAATAACATGGGCTAAGATTATAGAGACATTGGAAATATTTATCCTTGAAATATCTTCTATCAACAACCAACCCAATGATGAATGAAGGAAGCGAAACACTACCTGGAATAAAACAACTGTCTAGCACTCTCGAACACTGTGTAAGAACAAACTGCAGATGCTGGTTCACCCCCATGATAAAGACAAAATACTGGAGTAACTCAACGGGACAGGCAGCATCTCAAGGAATGTTATAGAATAGAATGGTTTCCACTAGTGGACGAGTCTAGGACTCGAGGTCATAGCCTCAGAATTAGAGAACGTTCTTTTAGGAAGGAGATGAAGAAACATTTATTTAGTCACAGGGTGACGAATCTGTGGAATTCTTTGCCACATAAGGCGGTGGAGGCAAAGTATTTTTAAGGCCGAGATAGATGGATTATTGATCAGTGCGGGTGTCAGAGGTTATGGGGAGAAGGCAGGAGAATGGGGTTAAGAGGGAGAGATAGATCAGCCATGATTGTATGGCGGAGTAGACTTGATGGGCCGAATGGCCTTATTCTACTCCTATCCCTTATGACCTTATGAATGGGTGATGTTTTGGGTCGAGACCCGTCTTCAGACTCTCTAACACCACTATCATTATGGACTGAATAACACTGGCCCCACGTGGTGCCGTGTATGGAAACTGAATGTTCTCTGGAGAGAAATAGATGCCAGCGGTTAAGAAGTTTAAGAAGGAACTGCAGATGCTGGAAAATCGAAGGTAGACAAAAATGCTGGAGAAACTCAGCCGGTGCAGCAGCATCTATGGAGCGAAGGAAATAGGCGACGAAACCCTTCTTCAGACTGATGTGAGAGTGGGGGGGGGGGAGAAGAAAGGAAGAGGCGGTCGCTTGGCAGAGATTGAATGTTGCAATGTGCTTTCATATTTCCATGTCATATATGGATTTGATGCATTTTCTATCTGAATAATCATGAATTGCTTCATTTGTCGCTCCTTCCATTCGCCCAGAGTACAATTCATCTTGAATCAATGTCTAACAATTTGCCTTCGGGAGTACTCCTGATCCTACTCGGGATCACCACGGCAATGGGGGGTGTGTGTGGGCAGCAGAAGAGGCTTCAATTCACGGCTTGGGACTCGGGGCGGAGAGAAGATTTGGATTTTTTTTTTTTTTAATGAATGTTGATGTATTTATGGCCGGCATCAAACTGCCCCCACTGAACACTGTTTATCGTTTTATTTTCATTGCTGCCCAAGGAAGATAAATCTAATTCTCCATCATCGCTGCATCCGGTGTCACATCCCGGCAGATGCCGTTATCGACTGGAAGCAGAGGCTGTGATTGCCACAGACAGCTGATCATCTCCATAATGATGCTACTAGTTAGACTGGCCGCCTTCCAAATGAGCCGCGCTCGCCGCAGTTTACAGCGAGCCGCGGCCGCCTTGCATTCATCCTTGATAGTCAATTAATTACCTTATTTTCGAAAATCAAACTTCACTCATTCTCAGCTCACTCAAGTGTGTAATGGAAAAGGGAGAGAGGCAGGCTGTGACGGGCAGGACGGGGATTGCATGACAAAGTGAAAGCATTGCAGAATTTCCCCCGTCGACAAGAATGTTGCTGGTCGTGTCTTTGTTTTTCGTCAAATAATATCCTTGCTCATCAGTTCAAGGAGCAGAATTAGGTCATTCGGGCCATCAAGTCTCCTCCACCATTCAGTCATGGCTGATCTACTTTCATTGAAACTTGCATTTCTGAAGTGTTGCCATTGCCATCGGAATACGTGGCATTGGTTAGAAACGTAGAAACATAGAAATTAGGTGCAGGAGTAGGCCATTCGGCCCTTCGAGCCTGCACCGCCATTCAATATGATCATGGCTGATCATCCAACTCAGTATCCCGTACCTGCCTTCTCTCCACACCCCCTGATCCCCTTAGCCACAAGGGCCGCATCTAACTCCCTCTTAAATATAGCCAATGAACTGGCCTCAACTACCCTCTGTGGCACAGAGTTCCAGAGATTCACCACTCTCTGGTTGACAAAAGACAATAGACAATAGGTGCAAGAGGAGGCCATTCGGCCCTTCGAGACAGCACCACCATTCAATGTGATCATGGCTGATCATCCCCAATCAGTAATCCCCATTCCTGCCTTCTCCCCATATCCCCTGACTCCGCTATCTTTACGAGCCCTATCTAGCTCTCTCTTGAAAGTATCCAGAGAACCTGGCCTCCACCTGAGGCAGAATTGGTTGATGTAAAATCTTCCAATCGCCAATGCTTCAACATATTTCCAATAGTTACACCCAGTTACCTCTGGAGACTCCATGTGTAAATATATGTGGCTGTTGTTGTAACTCTTCTGTTTAACGCCATGGAAACCAATTCAAACATCTAATATTCACATCAGAAATATCTAGAGCTGCTGCTAAAACCCAACCTGCTGTAGCAAAATCTTCTTCTTATCGAGTCCACACACAAGATTAGAAGTTGTTCAGCCAGAGCTGGACACACGTCTCGGCATCTGCACGCAATGGTGTCTGCCTTGTTGCTTCTTGTCCTTATTGTGCGTGGTGGTGGACACAGGGCCGCGACGTGAACGCTCTTTCCTTCAAAATGTCACTGCAATAGTCAAAGTCATACGATGCATGCTGTAAAAAATACAAGTTCAAGCCCATTGCTCTGAAACTGTTCTGTGTTTACGACAGACTGTTTGAACTATTTTTAGAGATCTTGTATCTTACAATAAACGTTGCACCTGTGCAGTGTGGACGGCTTGATTGTATTCATGTAGTCTTCTATTTGACTGGACAGCGGCCAAACAAAGACTTTTCACTGTCCCTCGGTACATGTGACAATAAACAACTAAACTAAATTAAACTATTATCTTGGCCAACATCACAAAGGGAGTTTGGCCAATCATGTAAAGAGAGGAAACTTGCATTTGTTCCCACCCAAGTTCAATCGCAACATAACCCATGGATCTACTTTGGTGAACAGCTCTCCTTCTGCCTTTCACATTTAGGCACCTCTTCTTTCAGCATTGACTTTGGTAGTTTGTAGCACCATAGGTTTCACAATGGAAACTCTTGGTTAAACACCACAAACAGCGTCAGGTCGGGATGTCACTGGCCAACTCTGTACAAGAGAGGGATTAGTTTCTTCAATGATTACAGAGAGCAGCCATCAATCGAACTTCTGAGAGATGGAGCTTTAACTCCTGTTTCAGCAAGGACTTCAGTGTCACATGGAACGCAGTAAAAGGTCGCCAGACAGTGTGTTGTTTCTGCTCTGCCTGGCAATTTGTCACTGACAAACAGGCCTGACAACATCTAATTTCCAGACTGTGAGGCAACAAATCAAAGAACCAAGCAATGGCGATACCAAGCTTCATATTGAAGGTCTACAGGACAAAGACAAGGAGCAGGAGGAGAACAGGCCAATCGGCCCCTTAAGTAAGCTTTGGCAAGAAATAGGAGAGAGTTGTTGATGTAGCCCAGTCCATCGCACAGACCAGGCACTCACCATTGACTCCATCTACACTTCACACTGCCAACCTAATCAAGGACCACTCAAACCCCATTCATTCCCTCTTCTCCCTTCTCCCATCAGGCAGAAAGTACAAAAGCTCCCCTCATGATTTTATACAGCTCTATGTGATAGATCCCTCTTCTCTTCCTTCGTTCCAGCTGAATTGCATCTTTCATATAACAGGGTGACCGGGATCTCGACCCGTAATGTTACCTATTCCTTCTCTCCAGAGATGCTGCCTGTCCCACTGAGTTACTCCAGCATTATGTGTCTAGTTACCATTTCCCGACTGATAAAGGCCAGCATGAGACAAACCTTCTTCACTATCCAATCTAGCTGCGACACCGCTTTCAAATATTTAATTTTAGATTCCTGTACCCTGGGGGGAAAAGCTCTCATCGTTCACTTTAACCGTGCCCCTCGTGGTCTTGTACACCTCAATAACGTCATCCCACAGCCTCCTATGCTGCAAAGAAAATGTCCCAGCCTATCCAACCTATCACAAGAACTCAAGCCTGTAAGCCCAGGGAACATCCTGGTGGATTTGTTCAGCATCCTTTGCAACTGAATAACATCCATCCTGTAGCTGGGCAGCCAGAGCTGCACACATTGTCCCAAGGTGGTCTCACCAAAAACTTGTACAGTTGTATTACGATATCCCAACACTTGTACTCAGCACCTACCATTCTGTCCACCCGATGTCCAGCGAACCCCTGCACCTCAAGTTCAAGTTCAAGTGAGTTTATTGTCATGTGTCCCTGACAGGACAATGAAATTCTTGCTTTGCTTCAGCACACAGAACATAGTAGGCATTGACTACAAAACAGATCAGTGTGTCCATGTACTCCCAGTTCTACTATTCTCTCCAATGCTCTATCATTGACTGTGTCGTTTACTGGCCAGTAGTAGGTATGTAAGAGATTGCATTTTACACCATCAACACTCATCATCTTTACAGATGGTCTTTTATTTTTCCAAAGCATGAACCTCTAAACACACAATATTGTATCGAACCTTGAGATAATGTCAAAGATTTTGTTTTAAATTATACTGCACCATAAAGTACAAATTTTATCTGCAAAGTCCAAGACATAATGGGAAGAATATTTATAATGGAGCCAGTAATAAAGGGGGTGCTGGTGCATTGATAGATACTATGCAATGAAGTCCCATGTACAATCAAACCCATGCAAGGCTGATACTGAAATAGGGACACCCCCATGGTGAACAATTTATTCTTCAATAGACATCTGTTATAAGTTCTAATTATATCTTGCAAAATCTATCAACGTGGGCTGCAATGTGGAAATAGATTGAACCATTCCAGAAGAGAACTAAATGTATTTCATTAACATGTTTTGGCTCCCAAGGATTTTTGCTAAATGACTAACTGAGAAGTGATTATCAAAATGTTTTAATCCACTGTTTGTTTCAGGTTATCTGGCCAATGATAAGTCTGTAATAGAGTTGGCCTCAAATTAAGGGACGAAAAATCACCAAGTGTTTTACAAACCATGTTGGAATTGGTGTCAGGCTACGATCAAACTGGCCGCTAGAATAGTCAATAGAAATCCCACCAAATGCAATTTTCAGAGACGTATCACAGAGAATATCAGCAACAGTTTGAACGTCATGTACAAGAATGGCCCAGAGTTGACATTCAGTGGCAAAGCAGCGGAATAATCCACTGACTTTAAATCAGTTCAGCAAGATTCAGCAATCTCTTGTATTGACGTTTGTTCCCTCGACTGGTGGTTGTGGGTGGAGGCAGTGGACAGGAGGTGGTTGTGGGCGGGTGGTGGCCGGTGGTGTTGGTGGAGGTGGTGTTGGCGGTGAGCGGTGGGTGTGGCTGGTGGTCGTGGGCGGTGGTCATGGGCGGAGGTCTGGGCGGTGGTTGTGGGCGGGTGGTGGCCGGTGGAGGTGGTGTTGGTGGAGGTGGTCGTGGGCGGGTGGTGTTGGTGGAGGTGTTGGTGGAGGTGTTGGTGGTGTTGGCGGTGGGCGGGCGGTGTTGGTGGAGGTGCCCGCGGGAGGCCCTACTGCAGCCGGGCGGGTGAGCAAGCGGATGGATCGCAGCCTGCGGCAGCTGCACGGAGCGGTGGTAGAAGGGGCTGATGTTGGGCATGGCGCTGGGACAGGCCCACCCCTACTTCACCCACCCAGTGTCGCCACCACACCCAGCCTTAACGGGGGGGAAATAAGAAACCGCACATCTCCTTGGGCGAAGATCTGACTCTACAGAGACTCGGAAGTTGCAAGATGGGGCTGGAACATGGCGACTCTCTGCCCACTGTTCCTGAAGAGGATCTACTAATATCCACTACACTCTTGTACACTATTCTGAGTGTGTGTGATTGTACTCATGTAGAATTTGATTGGGCAGACTAGGACACAAAACACAAACGTTTTCATTGTATCTCAGTACACGTGCCAATAACAAACTCATTGCTGTTGTGAATCTGTGATGTGTGTGGGACACAATATCTAAGCAAAGTTGACTGGTTTATTAACCAAATATGACATGCTGTCAATGCCAAACAAAGCCTTCGTAGCAGATATCTGTTCCAGGGAAAGACATGCTGAAGGTCAGCAAGATGCATGAAGCAGTGGAGCACAATATCATCGTCTTGTCAGGACATCTTCCCCGTCTCACGTCACACAACCACTTTATGGTCCAGTGGTCATTCACAACGTCCTAACATGCTGACAACTACACCCAGCAGAGTTGAAACACAAGAGCAGTTGTATCTGTCGGTATTCTTCAGTGGAATTGTAGTTTGTGTTAAATATAAAAAACCACACAAGGCATTAACTGGAAAATTAATATTCACTCACACCCACAAACACACTGATATCTGTAAGCACAATGTAGATGTGGTACGCTTCGTATCAACATTGATGGATATTGCAATGGATAAAATGTACTGAAGAAAAGTATTAATTACACAAGTAGACACAGAATGCTGGAGTAACTCATCGGGTCAGGCAGCATCTGTGGAGAACATGGATAGGTGACGTTTCACAGAGTGCTGGAGTAACTCAGCGGGTCAGGCAGCATCTGTGGAGAACATGGATAGGTGACGTTTCACAAAGTGCTGGAATAACTCAGCGGGTCAGGCAGCATCTGTGGAGAACATGGATAGGTGATGTTTCACAGAGTGATGGAGTAACTCAGCGGGTCAGGCAGCATCTGTGGAGAACATGGATAGGGGACGTTTCACAGAGTGTTGGAGTAACTCAGCGGGTCAGGCAGCATCTGTGGAGAACATGGATAGGTGACGTTTCAGGTCGGGACCCTTCTTCAGACTGATTGCATGGGGTGGGGGGACTGGAAGCAAGAAACGACCAGGACATCTTGGGCAACAACGGATTACCTCAGGGTGGTTCCCTGATTGGCTAATTGTTGTCTCGGGACGGTGTGATCCCAAGAGAGAAACATCATTGCAAACTGTGAAACTGGCGAACTAACTGACTTTTAGTGGAGGAAGCAGAGAGGGGGGGTGGGTGGACAATGGAGTATGTAAAAGTTACTTAAAAATAGAGAATTCAACGTTGATATGACTGGTGGTGTAAGCTGCCCAAGCGAAATATGAGGTGCTGTTCCTCCAATTTACATTGTGACAATGGGGGAGGCCCAGGACAGAAAGGTCAGTGTGGGAATAGGAAGGGGAGTTAAAGTTGTTCGCTATCAGGAAATCCAATATGCCTTGGCAGACTGAGCACAATTCTTCAGTGAAATAGTCGCCAAGTCTACGCTTGGTCTCACTGAGGGAGATGTATACAGGAGGTCACATCGGGAGCGTCAGATGCAGTTTTCCTTCAAAGAATATTGAACCTACTTCATTATCGAATAGTGATATTCATGTCAGAACAAAGGTTCAGTGTGTCTATATACACATGCACACACACTCAATAAATAAACAAATATTGTGCAGTAATAATAAAAGTCTGTTGTAGTTCAGAGCTTCTTCTTCTTTCGTGACTACGAAGGGTTCATGGCCCCGACCACGGGTGAACAAAGGGAGAAGGACTGGCTGAACTTTGTTGCCTTCCACCACAGTGAAGAATGTTGTGGTGCATGTTTGTGTTAAATTTTATTGTGTGTTCTTTTTAAGTGTATCGCTGCTGGCAAATTCATTTCACTGCATGTAATCTGCATGTGATGAATAAAATTGACTAACTGAAACCACCATTTCCTCTATTTTGTAGATCAAACAAACTGCAGATACTTGTTTATGATAAAAAGCACAAAGTGCTGGAGTAACGCAGTGGGTCAGTCAGCATCCCTCGAGAACATGGAGCCAGACCTACCTGTACCTGAGATACCTGTCCAAGAACAGCCTTGCAAGGTTGGTCATCAGTCTGACCGATCAAACATGCACCTTGTGGAATTGAAACTATTAACATCCACTCCATGACAAGATGTTATTCCCTTTTCATGTATCTATACACTGTCAATGACTCGAATATAATCCTGTGTAGACATTCCACTGACTGGTTAGCATGGAACAGAAGCTTTTCACTGCACCTCAGTACACGTGACAATAAACTGCACTGAACATACCATTAAAGGAGGAAGGATTTAATGACAGTTCTCACAAGTAGAAATTCTCACACTTAACAAATATATTGTTATTTTTTGCATGAAAGCTTAAAATAACAGCAAGGTTTTTTCAACAATATGGACAAGATCAACAACATTAATGCTCCAATTTTCCTAAATGAGCTATGATGAATATAACATTCTGAAATGTTACCTAATTTCAAAACATCTTACATTTTATTGCCACATACATAAAAACAACAAGAAATAATTTTGATAATTCAAATGTTAAGCCCACAACACAATTTAAATATATATATATATATATTGCTCCTTTAAGACTATTAATTTTGGGGGTTTTACATTACATGGTACCTTATAATATCTGTCATCACTGCAAACTGGGTTGAACACAGAGGGCTGAGCTGAGGTGTACAGTTACATGATTCTCCATGTGAAGTGTGCCTGTTTAAAATTGTACTTCCTACCCAATGTGGAAAGCCTTTGTATTTAGAATACGATCAACCATGAAAAATCACAGTGAGCTTTTGCAAAATATACTTGCCACGTTTGCAAGCTCCCGTTTTAATCGACTGTACACTAACACCTCTGACTATTTTGACTCGACCAAAGAAAACAAAATGATTATTAAAAAAAGAAACTATCAGTCGGAGGCACGACAATATTCGTGCACAGATGATGCAGAGAACACTGATTTAATGCTTCGTGACCTATGGCTGACTTCATTTGTTGGTTATGTGGCTAGTTAGTCGAGTGGAAAATGATGCTATACTCTTAATGGGTTGAAGTAGGACTCTAGAGATGCGCTGTGCCACAGCTGAATAAAAGAACATCATATCAATTATCCTGTTCTCTGCCATCTCTTTGCTTCTTTTTGTATTGAGCCAACGAACATCGCTGTAACAAATGTTTAGTTTGTTTTTTTATTCTTTGCACTTGTAAAATTAATATGTTTTTACACATGTGGGTTTAGGCGAGCAGAATTAATTTGCTGTTGAAAGTCATTTCACAGGGTTGACAGTTGGCCCAAATATTACTATTTCACCCCAAGGCATTTTAATCACAGACCTGAGATTCAAAAAAGCTTCATTTTCATGTGGAATTTCACCATCGTTCTTCATATGGAGAGTTTGATTCATGTTGTAAGAATAATCACGTGTATTTCAGGCCCTTATGAATAATAGGTCATATTAATATTATGAATTGCTCTAAAATGTTGATGTCATATTTTCATTAGAGTGTTTTCATCATAGAGTCTTATAGCACGGAAACAAGCCCTTTAGCCCAACCCGTCCATACCATCCAAGATTCCCCATCTAAACTAGTCCGTTTGCCCATGTTTGGCCCATATTGCTTTGAGAATTTCCTGACCATGTGCCTGTCCAAATGTCCTTGTGTTTGTCCGACAAGTAAAGAATGTGCAAGATGTATGTAACAGCATCATTTATGGTCATTAACCAACCATGTGGAGTGCAAGGAGAAAGTGACCATTATCCCAACACTAGACCCTAGTTGTCTGGGAAAGGATTCAAAATCACTTTGTGTTTGTACCTATATGGTTTAGATTAAATGCTTCATTTACGTAACTCCCACTGGCCCACTCAATAGATTAGTTGTGGAAATAATGAAACACATGATAACATCTTCCCTGCTTCCAGGAGATAAGAGCTGCAGGGCACCACTGTGGCATCTGATACCAACCACGCACACGGGCTGGAACAGAACGTAAACGCCATCCAATTTTCCATTTCAAACTGGGATGTTTTGCAGTCGGGTAAGTGAACATTATTATCCAGATTATTAAGGATTTGACGATTTTAAGGCATTGTAAATTCTACCTCAAATAGAACAGGTGACACAAAACACACATGTACACACAGACAGAGACACACACACATACACGCATGCAAACACACACAGGCACAGACACACACATAGACACGTGCACACACACACTGACACACAGGGACATGCACACACACACACACACATACACGCATGCAAACACACAGGGACATGCACACACACACACACACACACACACACACACACACACACAAACACACAGGGACATGCACGCACACACACACACACACACACCACACACAGGAACACAGAGAGACATGCACAAACACACAGACACAGATAGATATACACACACACAGGGACGCAGACTAACATGCACACACACACAGACACAGATAGGCAAGCACACACACACAGGAATGCACACACACAGACACGACACACACACACACACAGACACACACACACACACACACACAGGGACACACGCACACACAGGAGCACAGGCACACATGCACACACACCCATACATAGATAGACACGCACAGACACTGCAAGTTAGTCCAGGCTGGATTTTGGACGTTGTTAAACCAGACCATACATGTCACACAGATGAACAAAATATTTAAAATAGTTCCAGGACATTTCTCCTAATGCTTAGGTGAGTAATCCTCTCTCGGCCATTGCATTGTAACAGCTGGACCTCATTGTTTGTAGGGCCAGGTTGTGGTAATGAGGTAGCAACATGGGCAACATTAGGACCATGTTTCATGGTGTGGCCAATAACTCGAGGCAGGAAAATCACCTTATAAATGGAATTATGTTCACCATTTTCATTCACGATTGCATACCTTAGGGACAGTCTGACTGCCTAATTACCATATTAATTTCTGTATGAAGTGGGGAATTTGTGTAGAAAATTGTCATTCTACTTCCTGAGTCCCACAAAAGATAAAAGTCAGATTAAAAAATAAGAATGTTACGGAAGATAATGGCTCAATATTCATAAAATGTAAGATGCACAATCACCAGTGTGGATGTTGCAATAAATGCAATTGTCCATAAATATAGGCACTGCCTTTAATAGTTCTGGATCTTGGCTTTGTAGTTGATGAACAATGTTAGTTAGTTAGGAATAATGAGTCTACAATATTTAAAACTGAACAGAATGTTAGCAACAAAGTCTGCTTTCAGCAAAACCATTAAAAATTTAGCAAAACGAATCAACATAAACAAGGACAGAGTAAGTTTAACCACAAAGTTATGTTATTCAGAAGATAGACACAAAATGCTGGAGTAACTCAGCGGGTCAGGCAACATCAGTGGAGAACATGGATAGGTGACGTTTCACAGAGTGCTGGAGTAACTCAGTGGGTCAGGCAGCATCTGTGGAGAATATGGATAGGTGACGTTTCACAGAGTGCTGGAGTAACTCAGCGGGTCAGGCAGCATCTGTGGAGAACATGGATAGGTGACGTTTCACAGAGTGCTGGAGTAACTCAGTGGGTCAGGCAGCATCTGTGGAGAACATGGATAGGTGACGTTTCACAGAGTGCTGGAGTAACTCAGCGGGTCAGGGAGCATCTGTGGAGAACATGGATAGGTGACGTTTCACAGAGTGCTGGAGTAACTCAGTGGGTCAGGCAGCATCTGTGGAGAACATGGATAGGTGATGCTTCGGGTCGAGACCCTTCTTCAGACTCTTTATTCTGTCACTTCATTGCCTATTTGTGACTTCCATCACAATGAAAAGATATTCAGCAAGTGATTTAATTCCGTTGTGTTTAGTACAGATATTGTAACCATTTCAGAATAGCTCAAAATTTGTGTATTTCATTTAATTAAAACAACCAAATGTGTACTGTAACTTCTGGGGGCTTTTTGGAGACGATTTCTAATATTCATTCTGAGCCAGTGAATGTCATGTCGTCAGTACAGATCTCTCTTGTCCAGCTGCAAATATGCTCACAATCTGGTTTCATTTTGTCTTTTGAATTACAGTCATTAGAGAAAATGATCAATCAGTGCCATCATTTGCTGTCTCCATTCCCATTAATCACACCGTCTGCCGGGGCCAGTCGACCAAATCCACCCTGGGTTATTTTTTATGTTTATTGTTTTTTTTCCTTTTCTTTCACACATTGCGGGAAGTGTTGCCCACTCACAGAGATCCCCAGCAGGGTAATGAAACAAATGCTGCCCTCTCAATAGCTTCTTGCCCGGCCACAGTGAGCAATGTCGGCAGTAAGCACTCTGCCACAACCTAGATGCCATGTAATCACTAGAGCCAGGATTTTGTCATGAATGCCATGTGTCTTTTCATGCCTTTTTTGATGATTTCACCAGGATAATGCCTCTTTCGCGATCGAGTGCCTAAATCAGCCTTTGTTTGCCGTTTTGCTAAAAGGTGGTGCTATTTTCTCTAGTTGTACCGTGATTACAATGATGTTTTCTATGTTAACACGTTCATATTAATGTTATTATTAACGTGTTAACATTGTATAAATTACAAGAACATTTCCACCACCGGGGCGAAACCGTGGCCGCCACCGTCGGTCATTCACTCGTTCGTGCCGCTGCCCGCTGGTTCAGTTTCTCCAAAATCTACTTATTGCTTCTGATTTTGCAAACTTCCCACAAGCCCTTCCCTTCTCACTTCCCCTGAGAAATGTGGCAAAACATTAGTGAATAACTTGCAGGTTTTCCACAAAGTAACTGACGATATTCGTAAAGTTCCTGGCGATGTCCAGG
>NC_073397.1:37600100-37617600 GCF_028641065.1 Leucoraja erinaceus
CTGAAACGGAAACTGATCAATCAAACTACTTTGAAGACCAGATATATATTGTTCCTGCATCAATGTGATGCCAGATATATCCAGCTCTTAAATGGTGCAGCGGTAGAGACCCGCGTTCAATCTCAAACTCAGGTACAGCCTGTGTGGAGTTTGCATGTTCTCCCTGTGACCAAGTGGGCTTTCTCCGGGTGCTCCACTTTCCTTCCACATCCCAAAGACGTGTGGGTTTGTACGCTAATTACTCCTGCTTTTTGTGTACATCTTAGGAAATAATTCAAGCCTGTTTTATCCATGACGTTCTGGTCCGTTACTCCTGCACCTATTATCTATTGTCTATCAATTGTCCTCTGTAAATTGCCCCTAGTGTGTCGGGTGAGAGTGGGATAAGATAGTAGTTGGCAGGTGATCGCTGGTCGGCATGGACACGATGGGCCGAAGGGCCTGTTTCAACGCTGTATCTCTAAACTCTGAATAGAATCACTTCACAAAGATGTCTCATGGCAGAGGGAACACTACCCCCCCCCCCCCCCCCCCCCCCCCCCCCCCCCCCCCCCCCACCCCACGCTCTGTGGCAGAAATGCTCTGTGGCAGAATGACATCAGTTTGCTTCAGTGTACATCGATACGGGCAAATGAGAAAGCATTAAACCACTATATATTTAGTTTATTGTCACGTGTACTGATGTGCAGTGAAAACCTTTTGTTGCCGGCTATCCAGTCAGGGGCCAGACAATGCAAGATTACAGTTGAGCCATTTACAGTGTACAGATACAGGATAAAGGGAATAACGTTTAGTGCAAGGCAAGCCCGAACAAAGATAGTGCAAGGGTCTCCAGGAGGTTGATAGCAGTTCAGGATTGCTCTCTGGTTGTTGGCCTGTGGTTCATAACGCATGTTGAAAGTGGTGCCCTTATTCAAGCCACATCTTGTTTTATATTTTTTACAGATTACTAAACTATTTTAATAGATAGTCTGCAAGGTGAACCCAGGCACCCTTACATTCTGAATACTTGTTCCTACTGCTGCTAAGTAGCTGTCAGTAAAGGTGGGTGGGTGACATCAATCAGGTGCGTGCTGTTATTGTACACAATCCACACTCCATGCACCACCTCAGGCAAGGTGTGGAATAAAGTCATCTTGCTGTAGTGAATGCAAACAACTTCACCTCCACCAACTCTCCCATCATGTTCCATTACCACAACCTCACAGCCTCAACTTATAATTGGTCCCATGGTAAAGCAGGAATTCAATTACCTCAGTATATTCAGAGAAGAAAACAGGAATCTATTTCCCTTTTATAGATGAAAATCACAACCCCTGTTATAGATACATGTAAGCCCCAAGCAATTACTTTTATAGTTTCAATGTATGTGTTTTGAATGTCATTTAAACAACTTTATAAGCAAGAACACGACTGATTCAGAGTCAAAGACAACAGCTTGGCACAACATTGTGTTTTGTTGCCTCTGTAAACCACATAGAAAGTAGATTTTAAAGTAAAAATGGCTAAAACTATTTAGCTGGTAGGAAATCTTCAGTCGCGTAGCCTTATTAATGCAGAGCACAAGAAGTTACTTCATCTGATCAGAATCTCATGACCAGATTGTTTTCTTAGGAAATCTCAAAGTAAGGTGAGTTTTTAATATTTTTGCCAGGGCAATATGCAGGAGTTTTGTTTGGGATTTTCGAGAAGTTAATCTTTAATTTAAGTGCATGAATTTATTAAGTGATCTCAGAACATTGTGGGGAAGGGAAATGTAATGATATTGATGAAGCCAAATTAGCCAGTTTAGTCAAATGAGAATGTGGATTACATGGAAATGGTGTGGATGGCTGGTGTTGCCATCGTAGATTCGATGGGCCAAAAGGCCAGTTTCCTTGCTGTAGCTCTAAACTCAACCTAAACTAGTGTTGGATTAAGGCTTGGCATTAGTGGCAGTGAAAAACACACTGATCACTGTGATAGACCAGACTTTCCTGAAAGTAACACTGAGTTGGATGATCAGCCATGATCATATTGAATGGCGGTGCAGGCTCGAAGGGCCGAACGGCCTACTCCTGCACCTAATTTCTATGTTTCTATGTACCGAGGTACAGTGAAAAGCTTTTGTTGCGTGCTAACCAAGTGAACCTTACCTGCACATGTAGACATGTTTGCACACTGCTGTCTACTACATTGTCAGAGGAAGTCAAAGAATAAAGAAACAGTCAAGTTTACTGTCAATAGAATTGCAAACCCCAAATAAAACATTCCGTACCGATGCACAGACCATGGCAATTTGGATGTCACGATATTCTCCCCCAGCTAAGCATTGTCCTGGCGATATAGGTGCGATGTATAGAATCTCTAATCAGGATAAGTACAGGTTAAATCACTGGTCAGTCATTCTGACCTGCCACCTTCAGTTCTATTGTCTATCTGCAGCCAAGTGAATGGGCAGATGACAAACAGTGACAAGCCCACCTTAAAACAAGAAACGGTTGCACCAGAAACCATAAAACACCCCAGAAGAAATGGCATGACCTTGGACCAGGATGTGAGTGAGATACAGCACCACTCACTCTCTGAGTAAAACTGCTAAAGATGAACATGAGTAGCACATGCAAAATAACCAGGCAAACTGTATTTCATAAGGTCATAAGATTATGTGATAGGAGCAGAATTAGTCCATTCGGCTCATTACGTTTACTCCTCCATTCAATTAGAAACATAGAAACATAGAAACATAGAAATTAGGTGCAGGAGTAGGCCATTCGGCCCTTCGAGCCTGCACCGCCATTCAATATGATCATGGCTGATCATCCAACTCAGTATCCTGTACCTGCCTTCTCTCCATACCCTCTGATCCCCTTAGCCACAAGGGCCACATCTAACTCCCTCTTAAATATAGCCAATGAACTGGCCTCAACTACCCTCTGTGGCAGAGAGTTCCAGAGATTCACCACTCTCTGTGTGAAAAAAAAGTTCTTCTCATCTCGGTTTTAAAGGATTTCACCCTCATCCTTAAGCTGTGACCCCTTGTCCTGGACTTCCCCAACATCGGGACTTCCCCAACATCTAGCCTGTCCAACCCCTTAAGAATTTTGTAAGTTTCTATAAGATCCCCTCTCAATCTCCTAAATTCTAGAGAGTATAAACCAAGTCTATCCAGTCTTTCTTCATAAGACAGTCCTGACATCCCAGGAATCAGTCTGGTGAACCTTCTCTGCACTCCCTCTATGGCAATAATGTCCTTCCTCAGATTTGGAGACCAAAAACTGTACGCAATACTCCAGGTGTGGTCTCACCAAGACCCTGTACAACTGCAGTAGAACCTCCCTGCTCCTATACTCAAATCCTTTTGCAATGAAAGCTAACATACCATTCGCTTTCTTCACTGCCTGCTGCACCTGCATGCCTACTTTCAATGACTGGTGTACCATGACACCCAGGTCTCGCTGCATCTCCCCTTTTCCTAGTCGGCCACCATTTAGATAATAGTCATGTCATGTCATAAGTGATAGTAGTAGAATTAGGCCATTTGGCCCATCAAGTCTACTCTGTCATTCAATCATGGCTGATCTATCTCTCCCTCCAACCCCACTCTCCTGCCTTCTCCCCATAGCCCCTGACACCCGCACTAATCAACAATCTATCTATCTCTTAAAAATATCCATTGACTTGGCCTCCACAGCCTACTGTGGCAAAGAATTCCACAGATTCACCACCCTCTGACTAAACAAATTCCTCCTCATCTCCTTCCTAAAAGAATGTCCTTTAATTCTGTGGCTGTGCCCTCTGGTCCTAGACTCTCCCACTAGTGGAAACATCCTCTCCACATCCACTCCATCCAAGCCTTTCACTATTCATTAAGCGATAATTTCAATCTTATGTTTTTAGGATTACCCAAATTATTGTCCACATTTGACTTTACAGGCGAACAAATGGCTGTAAAACAATCCAGCTCGAAGGGCCGAATGGCCTACTCCTGCACCTATTGTCTGTAGCTCTAATGCATATTTGATAGTCGGGAAGAAATGAAAGACAATGGAACACTGTTCTGTTGGTTTTAGAACAAGATTCAGATTTATAATTGGTAGATGTTGGACTTTCCTTGTGACTTTCAGTCTTTGATGACCTGCGGGCCAACACACAGGTGAGTGTTACACAGGTGAGTGTTACACAGGTGAGTGTTACACAGGTGAGTGTTACACAGGGGCATTACCTTGCAATAGAGCAGCATTTCAACAGCAAACACAGGAGAGGCTGAAGTGTGGCCAATAATTCCCTGCATGGAATATTTTAGGGAGGCAAGTTCATCCTGACCTTGGGTACAGTCCGCGCAGTTTGTTTGTTCTCTCCGTGGCCACATAGATACTTCTTGGCTCTCTGACTCTCTCTCACATTGTGAACACACACTGGTTAAGCTGAATTGCCACTACAGTGTAGGTGAGGGGCAAAAAGAACGAAAGAGGAGTTGGTGGATGTGTGTAAGAGAGAGTAAGTCGCAGGCCCTTCAGCCCATCAAGTCTGTGCCGACCAGCGATCCCCACACATTAACACTATCCTACGCACTAAGGACAATAATATTTTTAACTGATGCCAAATTAACCTACAAACCTGTACGTCTTTGGAGTTTGGGAGGAAACCAGAGCACCTGGAGAAAACCCTCGTGGTCACGGGGAGAACGTACCTACTCCGTACAGACAGCACTCGTAGTCAGGATCAAACTCGGGTCTCTGGAGCTGTGAGGAAGCAACTCTACCGCTGAGCCACCCATATGATTGCTGGCATAGGGGCCAGCATGGTCTCAATGGGCTGAATGGAGTCCTCTCTGTGATTGAAATGGGACAGATAACTATTGAAGTACATTTCCGACCCACTACTAATTAGTAACTTTCATCATATCAAGGCTTGTGAATGTTTTAATTAACTCTGGATAAAATTTAAAACAATTATTGTCAATGCAAATAAAAATAAATGTCAAAGCCCTACTGTTGACAAACCACACAACATTACACATTAGTGTAAACAGAATTGATAGTTAGAAACTATTTCAAACATTTCACCAGAACTGAAAATCATGTCCAATGTTTAGAAAAACAATTCTTCCGCGCCTGTTACTATTGATTTCCTTACGATCACGACTTAAATCCACATCTTAGCGATCCAAAAATATTTTATATAATTTTGTTAGTCTTAGTTCTTTTCAAAATATAATTTGTGTGAGATGGAAATGTGAAATGCTTCAAACTCCGACAGTTTTATGCTGGGAAAGCGAATTTAGTTTAGTTTAGACATACAGAGTGGAAACAGGCCCTTCAGCCCACCGAGTCCACTCTGACCAGCGATCCCCACACACTAACACTATCCTACACACTGGGGACAATTTACAATTATACCAAGCCAATAAAACAACAGACCTGTACGTCGTCGGAGTGTGGGAGGAAACCGGAGCACCCAGAGAAAACCCACGCGCTCACGGGGAGAACCTGCAAACTCCGCACAGACAGCATCCGTAGTCAGTCTCTGACGCTGTGAGGCAGCAACTCTACCGTTGTGCCACCACGCCACAAATCTTTTATGACACATATCTAATTGGATAATAATCAGATTTCCTACTAAATTTGATACAAAACCACACAGTAATCAAAAAAAGTCAAAATGACTAAGTAAATGATTTTACCTCCTCAGAGGAATTTGATTCTAACAATAGGCTTGCTGCATCGAGGAGGGAGGGGGGGGGTGGGATATGGTCAGTTGGGCAGGCGCTGGAGTGGGAATGAGATTGTGTGCCTGCAGATGGTACCTCTATCTGGCACTGGGCCACGGCAGGCTGCGCACTGGGCATCAGCTGTGCCAAAGCCCCCAGTTCTATTTCCATTCTCAATGGGGGGCTAACAGAAACAGCTGAGGGAACGTTGTGTTTTCGTTTTAAAAACAAAATGAAATTTTAATGATTAAAAATGAAACACATTACTGCATCAATCACACAGGCATTGAAAGTGATGGAACTCACTTGCAAAGATAGCAATGGTATTCCAGTATTATTCATGGGATTTCTAATCCAGTCTAAAACCAATCCCAAATATTCAAAGCAGCAGCTTGGAAAATAATAATAAAATATGGGCGATTTACCCACAATAGATCGATAGTTATGGTGTGTAACAGAATGTACAGAACACAGATTCACAATTCCAACATTAGGCACTGCAGCATTCCCTTATATTCAACAGAAACAGAATAACAATTGCTTTGTGACTGCACCTATTCTAGAAACATAGAAACATGGAAAACAGGTGCAGGAGTAGGCCATTCAGCCCTTTGAGCCAGTACCACCATTCAATATGATCATGGCTGATCATCCATAATCAGTACCCCGTTCCTGCTTTCTCCCCTTGATTCCATTAGCCCAAAGAGCTAGATCTAACTCTCTCTTGAAAGACTTCTCGTTACTCTGTGACCTATTTCTTCTGAGCTAAAGAATTCCAAGACATCCTGGAAACAATTGGAAACTCATTCTTGACAATTTCCTGCCCCTTTTTCATAAACGTTGCAGTGGTTTAAGGAAAGGATGAATTCTTGCATCAAGAACAATATTTCCTTTCAATGATGCTAATGAATAAAATGTGTAGAGAGGAGAGGGATTGACTTGATTGTGTGTCGATGGACTCTTACACAGAGAAGCAAAGATCGTCACCAGATGGGTTCACACTTCTTTGGTTGAAGCAAGCACGTCACGACCAGGCCACACTCAAAAGATTCTTCTTCTTCTTCTTGCGTATGGCATGCACAGCCTAAAGTTGTAGGACAACTTGTTCTGTTTGATCTTCTGTCTGTGCACGCCAGGTTGATTGCATTCGACGAAACAGGGTGGACCACGTGAAGGTTGCAATCTCCCACCACAAGAATATGTAGACATGTGAAAGATGAAGCATATACAAGGCAAGAAAGGTCACATGACAGCATATACGTTTTACTCCGTTGAAACGTACCACTAAACAAAAATTAGTTCGACGATCTCTGGTATTTGAATAAAATCCCTATTCTGCTTTCAAGCTTTAGTTTAGTTTAGAGACACAGGCACAGGTAACAGGCCCTTTGGCCCACCGAGTCCGCACTGACCAGCAATCCCTGCACGGTTCTGGAGTACAGCGATGAAATATCTGAGTAATTTCTGTTTCATTGTAAAAAAATTAAATAAACTCAAAAGGAAGATTTTAAGTCATCCACTGATTCAATCAATTCAATTCAACTTTAATGTCATCGCACAAATACAAGTATCAGTACAACGAAATGCAGTTTTGCGTCAGACCGTAGTAGTTGTACATAAAGAGAAAAGACAAGAAAAAAAATAGAAAGAGAGAAGATACAGAATAATCAGGAAATACAGAATGATTAAACAAAGGGGGACGGAGGGACCAGAGAAGTCTATCGTCGGGACTCCGAGTTCAGCAGTGTGATTGTGTTGTTATAGAAGCTTTTCCTCATCCTGCTGGTACGTGACCTGAGGCTCCTGTACCGCCTCCCTAATGGGAGGAGGGCAAACAGTCCATGGTTGGGGTGTGAGGGATGATGAGTTGTGACTCCTGGTTACACCGAGCACTAAATCCTGAGGGTGGTGTCCCGTTCAACTTGGGACAAGAGGCATGAAGATTCATGGTAAAACAGGGCCAATTAAAGTCAGTGGCAAAGTGAGAATACTATTGTCATTCATTATCTCAAAGTGTCACATGATACCAGCCATGGAGAGGATTCTCCTTCATGGAAAGATAATATCTTCAACATCTGATGCTGGAATTAGCAAGCCAGTAGTACCACAAACACCAATACAGCATCAGACAGGTTTCAAAGGCAAAGCTCGGATCCAGGAAGAAGTATAAAATAAAGACCACTTGGACTTAACCACGTGATAGTCAAGTTTATTGTCATTTATCCCAGATAGAACAATAAAGTTGTTCCTGCAGCAACACAACACAATATGTAAACATATAAATAACAGTTGCTTGGTCATTTAGTGCCTGACACAAACAGATGGAAATCAGTAATCTTCGAACAATAGTATCCAGATTTAAAACACATGAATAACATCTGTTGAATTTCTGACCAGTAATGAAAATTAATCAAATAACTTCAAAAGTAAAGCATTTTGCGTCACTTGCCAATGGCTGGTTGTAGGATTCCCAGCCTTTATCCTTAAGATATGTCAATTATATTCATTTTTAATCAAGACTCTCCCGCAAAGTAACTCAGCAGGTCAGGCAGCATCTGTGGAGAACATGGATAGGTGACATTTCACAGAGTGCTGGAGTAACTCAGCGGGTCAGGCAGCATCTATGGAGCTATGGAAATAGGCAACGTTTCGGGCCGAAACCCGGAAGGGTGGGGGAGTGGGGGGGTGTTGATTTCTCATTTGGGGAATAAACATTAAAACCCATTAAGAATCTGAGGGCATTTGCACATTAACGTGAACCTTTAATTTTGCAAATCCCAGCAACTGAAAGCAAAGGAATGCAAGCTTCACTCAACCAGTCTTGAAGGACATGAGATCAACTCTAGTACACGTGTCAGAACCTGCTATACATTTAGTTGAAGCAGTGCGGGATGCAGCAGAAACATCAGAGTCCAGCAAAGGAGGCGAGAGAGAGGAGATGAGGAGACCAGAGGGGAACGTGGGGAGATCCAGACTTTACACTGGGAGTCCCGGGCACTGGCAAAGGCACATTTGGCAGAAAAGGTCCACTTGTGACAATTCTAGTCTGATAATGGCTGAGATAATGAATATATGGAACTGCGAGGAGGCCTCTAACTGCCCTGTGAACAACAACTAACCACAGGAGCCCTCTGGCAGGAAAACATCAATAACACAGATAAGGAATAAACTCACATCCAGGTTTAAATCCAGGAGAAATAATAATTATAGCTGAAATAGTTTCTTTATCTTTAAATACAGCTGGAAGCAAAATCAGCAACAAAGCTGATTGTCAGAGTGATTGCTGCTCTCTGGGGAATTCCTCGGGATACATGTTTGCAATCTTTTTCCACACTGATAAATAGTTAAGAGGCAATTACAATGTTAATTTGTTGAAATAATTTGCTGCAGGGAGCAAGAATATTTATATGGCATAATGAAATCAGGCAGTCAGTTAATGTTAACAGCTTAGACCTTGGAGGGAGCTCTCAGTCCGAAGGGACAAATTGCATCTTATCGGTTTTGACACAGAAAATGATGCAACGAACTATTGCAGTCCCACCAGGCTATAGGTGGTGATAACATCTCAGCTGGGGACACTGGGACCATGATTCAGGACTGGTTCCCAGATAACAATGATTCTTGCATCAGAAAACATCTCCAGATACACCTCTGCTCTGATGAAGAGTCAAGTTTAATTGTCCTGTGTACCAGCAACATTCGTACTTGCTGCAACTGTACAGTCTCGTGAAACACGACAACACACAGATAAATCCCCTGACGCTCAGTCTGAAGAAGGGTCTTCACCCCAAATGTCACCTATTCCTTTCCTCCAGAGATGCTGCCTGACCTGCTGAATTACTCCAGCATTTTGTGTCTATCTTCAGTATAAACCAGCATCTGCAGCTCCTCCCTACACACAGAGTTAAATGTCCAATTAGCAACATTTCCATAAATTAATAACAGTAATACCAAGCAGCCATAAAGTGCAAAAGCAAAGTCTACAGTGCAACCAACGACACAGTCCATAGATGATCAGGTTCTGAAGTTAGTGGAAGTATAGACAAGGCATTGGGAGGAAATTCTCAACAAGTAACGCAGTGTAGGGTCCATGTGTAGCAACTGTCCTTAATGTGATTGGGCAGAAATTGCAACTCCTTCCTCCTGTAGCTACTTATCAAATTTGAAAACTAAACTTCACCTGTGGCAGTAATACCTGGCCTCACCTGTGGTCACAGTAACATCTGGCTTCACCTGTGGTCACAGCCACACCTGGCTTTACCTGTGGTCACAGCCACACCTGGCTTTACCTGTGGCAATCACACCTGGCTGGCTACTGCGGTCACAGCCACACCTGGCCATACCTGTGGCAGTAGCCCCTGGCTGGCTGCTGAGGTCAGCAAAGTTCTGCCATCAGTGGTTCACCCAGCTGAAAATCCAGCCTTACTGAAATTGCAGTTGACAGCAAATGGAGGAAGAGAGGAAAGTGCTCGGGGAGATGTGAATCCCTATTAGTTTATGCTTCAATAATGTTGCAAATGTTATCACTGGAAATGCACAGGAAATCTAGACCGGGAGACATTGGAAAAATCAGCCGTAAAATGAAAAAAATAACTGTATGAACAATAATTTACAGCAATTATGCTACAACCATTGCAATTTTTTTAAATGGTTTGTTTTATATTAAAAGAGCTGCTTTGCATGATATTTTTGGATGAAGTATCTGTCATTTCAAAGGCTATGAAGATTTGGCAATGTCAAAATAAAAGATTGCTGTGTGATCAGGTATTATTTTCCAATTTTGCACATCTTCAATGCATCCATCAAAGGATTACATCTTGTATCCGCTTGTCGTATTTCACAATATTAAAGTGCATCAAACAGAGAGAGAGATGCAGCAGTTAGTTACTAATTATTAGGGGTCCCTACAAACTCTCTGCCAGACACATCGCTGGAACTCATCAAGAAATATGATCAAGCTAAAGACCTGCCCCAAGGTTCAGTTTATTGTCACGTGTACCGAGGTACAGTGAACAGCTTTTGTTGCGTGCTAACCAGTCAGCGGAAAGACAATACATGATTACAATCGAGCCATTTACATTGTACAGTTGCCTCAATGACAGTTTGTATGTTCTCCCCGTGACCCACGTGGGTTTTTTCCAGGTCATAGTCATAGAGTGATACAGTATGGAACCAGGCCCTTCGGCCCAACTTGCCCACACCAGCCAACAATGGGACATTGTTACACATTGTTACACTAGCTACACTAGTCCCACTTGCCCATGTTTGTTCAATATCCCTCCAAAACAGCCTATCCATGTACCTGTCCAACTGTTTCTTAAACAATGGGATAGTCCCAGCCTCAACTACCTCCTCTAGCAGCTTGTTCCATACACCCACCACCCTGTGTGTGAAAAAGTTACCCCTCCGATTCCTATTAAATCTTTTCCCCTTCACCTTGAACCTATGTCCTCTGGTCCTCGATTCCCCAACTCTGGGCAAGTGACTCTGTGCATCTACCCGATCTATTCCTCTCATGATTTTATACACCTCTATAAGATCATCCCTCATCCTCCTGCGATCCATGGCAGCCTACTCAACCTCTTCCTTTATCTGGGCCTGTTTAACAGTGAGTACCCGTTCTCTGTCTCCACACGCTGCCACCTGTCCCTGGCATCCACTGATATTACCGACACTGGGACACCGTTACAATCCTGGCCAAGGGGTCTAACAAGACCAGGCGTCCAGGCACTGTGGCTCGAGAATGGGTGGGAGCAGAAATATCCTGCAGCAACTGCCTCCTCTCCTGACAGTGAGGGCAGAGGAGCAAAAGTGTGGTCGGTGGATCAGTGAATGGAGATCTGATGGCACTAATGATGATGTTTAAGGAAGAACTGCAGATGCACTACTGATCATCGCTGGAGGCCAGAATGAAGTTGGACTTTGATCTCATCTCCAGAAATCTAGCATGCAAATGTTCCAATCTGATGTCTCGATGCAGATTGTCGTCCAGTGGCCCCAGTATCTGGGGGTCCGGTCTGGTTAAACTCTCATTTAACTTTACCCAGTTCCAATGCCGAGTGGCTGGAGCTGGATCTGTAGAGGACGGGGCAAAGGGGGAGGAGTGAAGCAAGTCTGAGCTGACAGCGCATGGTTGCAATTCCACGCTCTACCAAGTTAAAACAAAACTAAAACGGTTCCTTTACAACCACCAGAATTCTAAACAAATTAGCATTAGCCAGTTCATCACCGTGTGGCTAAAACTAGTGGAGGGGAATAGTTAGTATTTTCAAGACTGTTTTTTAGTTGTTTTTTTTAACATTCAGCACAGAGTCTTAATTCAGTCAAGGCTGTGAATTATCTGTTTCAGTTTCAGAAAACTGCCTTGGAAGATCGCTGGGGAATTGAGTTTTTGAAGGAACAATGGGGTGGGGGGCAAGAGCAGTGGTCAATGGGGACGGTGTAGGGGGGGGGGGAAACAAAGTGGGAACTGATGCTGGGGGGGGGGGGGGGGGGGGGTTTGTAACGTTGTTACCACAGAGAGGTGGTGAATCTGTGGAACTCTCTGCCGCAGAAGGTAGTTGAGGCCACAGTTCATTGGCTGTATTTAAGAGGGAGTTAGATGTGGCCCTTGTGGCTAAAGGGATCAGGGGATATGGAGAGAAGGCAGGTACAGGATACTGAGTTGGATGATCAGCCATGATCATATTGAATGGCGGTGCAGGCTCGAAGGGCTGAATGGCCTCTACTCCTGCACCTATTGTCTATGTTTCTATGTTCTATGTTTCTATGTTGTTAGCTCCTTTTATGGGCAACTGTTTGCAAGGTATACATGCCAAGAATTTCATTGAGACAATAAAGTATTCAATTCAATTCAATGACTGGACAGTAAGAGAACGGCCACAACTTTTCCAATTGTTACCTGAAGGAAATGTTTGTTCATCCAGTTCTGGATGTTGGACATTTTAGTGAGAGAGGCAGGAGGGGTCCAGAAAGTATTGGCCATGGTGGGGGTGCATGGAACTAGCTGCCGGAGGAGGGAGTTGAGGCAGGGACTATCGCAACAAATAATGAAAGGCTTGGATGTGGAGAGGATGTTTCCACTGTTGTGAGAGTTAGGACCAGAGATCATATGCTCAGAATAAAAGGGTGTTCCTATAGGGAGGAGATGAGGAGGAATTTCTTTAGTCAGAGGGTGGTGAATCTGTGGAATTCTTTGCCACAGAAGGCTGTGGAGGCCAAGTGGATATTTTTAAGGCAGAGATAGATAGATTCTTGATTAGTGCGGGTGTCAGTGGTTATGGGGAGAAGGCAGGAGTATGGGGTTGAGAGGGAGAGATAGACCAGCCATGATTGAATGGCGGGGTAGGCTTGATGGGCCGAATGGACTAATTTTGCTCCAATCACATATGAACTTATGAATGTTTAGGAAACATTTAGACAGGTACATGGACAGGATAGGTTTAGAGGGATATGGGCCAAATGCAGGCAGGTGGTACTAGTGTCACTGGGACATGTTGGTCGGTGTGGGCAAGTCCAAGCTGTGTGACTCTGTGTATGAAAAGATTGATAAGGCGTGGGGCAGCCAGGTTATCTGCAAGATCGAAACCATTAAATAGCGCATGACAGTGCTCATAAATCTTCCTGATAGCAGTGGGAATGTTATTAATAACGCAGCAGTTTTGGACACAGCGCTGGTCAAGATAGAATCAGATTAATATTTATCATCGATACAAAATGTGCAAATAATAAAACAAAATGAGAATGGACACTGGCGGTGGTTATTTGTCCCCCCCCCCCCTCCCCCCCCCCCCCCCCCCCCCCCACCCCCCCAGGCACCCCCCTTCCCCCCACACACTGGCCTGTTTTCCGTTGTTTCTGGCTGAGCAAGGGGTGAATGGTTGTTTCACAAAAACTGTTTTCCCATTGTTTCTGCAATGACTAACTTCGGCTCGAATGGTTTGATTGGACAAAATCATAGTATTCCAGCTGAAATGTCGCCAACTCCAGCACTGTGTGAAACGTCACCTATCCATGTTCTCCACAGATGCATCCTCACCCACTGAGTTTCTCCAGCATTTTTTGTCTACATGTTATGATTGGAGTCAGCAAGTTTCAGCTCCAGACAATATAACCTGTGGAGTAACCCAGTGGGACAGGCAGTATCTCTGGGTAGAAGGCATGGGTGATGTTTCAGGCCGAGACCCTTCGTCAGATTGACCCATTCTTTCTCTCCAGTGATGCCGCCTGTCCCGCTGAGTTCCTCCAGCATTTTGTGTCTATCTTTGCTTTAAACCACCATCTGCAGTTCCTTCCAACAATATAACCTGTAACTCTGCTTCAAGCAGCCCGTGGCAGCTGCACGGGGCGTTGGTGGAAGGGGCTGAGGGGTGGGGGAGGGGAGGAGAGGGGAGTCAGTCTCAGTCTACCCATGACAGAAGGGGGAGGAGTTGCACAGTTTGATAGCCACAGGGAAGAAGGATCTCCTGTGGCGTTCTGTGCTGCATCTTGGTGGAACCAGTCTGTTGCTGAAGGTGCTCCTCAGGTTGACCAGTGTGTCATGGAGGGGGTGAGCTGTATTGTCCAAGATGCTCCGTGGTTTGAGCAGCATCCTCCCCTCCAAGACCAACCTCCCATAAATCCAACTCTGACCCCCAGGACAGAGCCAGCCTTCCTGATGAGTTTGTTGATCCTATCGGTGTCCGCGGTCTTCGCCCTGCTGCACCAGCACACGGCAGTGAAGAAGATGGCACTGGCTACCACCGATTGGTAGAACATCTGCAGCATTTTACTGCAGATGTTGAAGGAGCGAAGCCTTCTCAAAAAGTGAAGCCGGCTTGTACTGTCCCTTCTTGTACAAGGCCTCAGCACACTCAGCACTGTCCAGGCACACTCACAGGTAAACTGCACACCCACACCATTGATGGAGACAGGGGACAGGGATGTTCCTCTCCTCCTGAAGTCTACCACCAACTCTTTAGTCTTGTCAGTCTGAGCTGCAGGTGATTCAGCCCACACCACTCAACAAAGTCGTTGACTACACCTGTATTCAGCTTCTCACTATACCTTGGTATACTCCACTATATAAGCCTTCGAGACCGCCAAGATCTTCTGAGACCAATCTGTTAGTGATTCCCAGAGTAAATACAAAACATGGGAAAGCAGGATTTAGTTACTATGCAACAAATAGCTGGAATAAACTTCCTGAAGATTTAAGACTTGCCCCAACTTTGACCACTTTTAAAACAAGACTGAAAACGTTTATGTTTACTTTAGCTTTCAGCTAAATCTTAACTACATTGCACTTTTAACTTTTGCACTTTTTATAATGCATTTTTAATTTTGCTTTATTTTCTTTTAATTCTTCTATTTTATTTCATTTTATTATTTCATTTTATTGTATGACATGTTTTTATGTGAAGCACTTTGAGTGCCTCGTGTATCAAATGTGTTATATAAATAAAGTTGCCTTGCCTTGGTATACAAGACAATGAGTAAAAATAAACCCAACTGAACAGTGAAGAAACTGAATCTCAACGGGAAATGTAAAGAGTTAAGGAGATTTTCTTGCAATCAAAGAGGCATTTCTATCCTATATTATTCATTACTTCAGTTTCTTCAGCAGTAACAAGTGTATTGGAACTGAGTTGATTATGCAGGGAAAAGCTTTCAATAACAATGCTAATGTTTCATTTCATGTGACACCTTCAAGATGCTTCATGGAAAAGACAACCTCAGTGATGAAAATGGTTGCTGTTGTACATCTGAAAATAGTGCAAATAAATCTGAAAATAAAAATCTCAGGCTCAGGGCAATCCTGTAAGTTGGTCCGACTCAGAAAATGAGCCAAGAAAATGACTCCGAAAATGAGCCAATAATCATTGTTGAGATCGTCATATTTGTCAATGTGATCAGCTGGATCAATCAATCAAAACTTATAAAGAGTTAGAAAGGAAAATATGAAAGTAATCTATCAAAGCAGACCAAAACGTCACCTATTCCTTCTCTCCATAGATGCTGCTTCACCCGCTGAGTTCCTCCAGCATTTTTGTCTACACTGAGTTTAAATGACAGGTTATGGCAAAGGGGTGGAGTGGATGGAAGGGAGGTTGGTTGGTTTGTGTGATGGTCTGGGCTGCGTCCACTACTCCACAATTTCCTGCAGTCTTGAATGGAGCTACAACTCTAGACTAATGAACACTTGTCCCAAGAATTAAATCGTGCAATTTTTTATAATTAATTTAATCAATATGAACTTAAATGCACACTTATCATTTAAAGACCTGCCTGCTATTAAAACAAATGTTCAGATTGTTAGCCCCCCTCAGGCTTTTCTTAAAATGCATAAAAGATAAATTGTTGACAGGGAAGAGAAATACCTAATATTCACAAACTAAATGACATGCAAAACAGTTCAAGGTCAGATCATGTGTTTCATGCACGGTTTTCCTAAAATTGGTACAAAATGGTTACTGTGGAAACTAGTCTCTGTTGTCACCCATTCAACATGATGAATCCAATCTGAATAAAAATGCCTGCAATCAGGGCATGACCTGATAATAGCCGGGTGCAGGTGACAGGCTGCTGACGCTGAGAGTTGCCGTGGCAACACGATGATTGTTAAAAGCCCAATTACTCGTCAATTAGGACTTAAGTAGCAAGATTGTCACTGTTGTGAAAGGGTGATTGAAATGCATTAGCTCCAAGTGGCAGAAACAGAACAGTTTCACCATGGATTTCTGTCCCCACAAACTGCCCAGGCTAAAACCCAGCATCGTACACTTCTAAGGCCAGCTTACATCAACAATAAACAAACTCACTCTATCTGCTAGTGCCATCTTTCCCTGCATTCCATCCATTGCTCTGAATCCTCTAAACCTGCTCTTGTCTCAAGCACCAACTGGTAAACTGAACAAAGAGTAGCCTTTCAGGTTCTTCAAGTAAGATTCCTCACTGTGGACTTTGGAAGGGGTAGGATAGGGACCCACAATCCCGTTTATATCAACGGGTCGATGGTGGAAAGGGTCAAGAACTTCAAATTCCTGGGCGTGCACATTTCCAAAGATCTTTCCTGGTCCCAGAACACTGATGTAATTATAAAGAAAGCTCATCAGCGCCTCTACTTCCTGAGAAGATTACGGAGAGTCAGTTTGTCAAGGAGGACTCTCTCGAACTTCTACAGGTGCACAGTAGAGAGCATGCTGACCGGTTGCATCGTGGCTTGGTTCAGCAATCTGAGCATCCAGGAGCGGCAGAGGATGCAGAAAGTTGTGACCACTGCCCAGTCCATCACCGGCTCTGACCTCCCCACCATCGAGGGGATCTATTGCTGTCGCTGCCTCAAAAAGGCTGGCAGCATCATCAAGGACCCACACCATCCTGACCACACACTCATCTCTCCGCTACCATCGGGTAGAAGGTACAGGAGCCTGCAATCTGCAACGCCCAGGTTCAGGAATAGCTACTTCCCCACAGCCATCAGGCTATTAAACTTGCCAACAAACAGACTGAACTGTAACAGCCTATTGCGGCTTATTTATGTGTATATTGAACTGAACTGTTCTGCATTTATGTTTACAATATTCTATTGTGCTGCAGCAAGCAAGAATGTCATTGTCCTATCTAGGACACATGACAATAAACTCTCTTGACTTGACTTGATCCTCAGACAAACAAATGCTCGCTCGAAGAACGAAGATCAGAATCCGCAGATGCTGGAAACCTGAAATAAAAACATTCGGCAGGTCGGACATTGAGGAACACTGACCTATCCCGCTCCTCACCTCCGCTCTGAGACACGAGAAACTGCAGGTGTTGGAATCCTGAGCT